>NW_027211759.1:1282500-1497500 GCF_022749685.1 Semicossyphus pulcher
TAAACATACAGGTAAACACACAGGTAACATACAGGTAACATACAGGTAACACACAGGTAACACACAGGTAACACACAGGTAGTAGTCATGTGGTGTGTAGAACAGCTGAGAGCTCACCAGACTCGTCATGGTGAACCCGATGACCTCGATGCAGCCGTCGTCATGACGCTGTGGTTCAAAGTCCTGGTGCTCGCTGGGGTGACCCCACGGCGTCGTGCCTGCACAGTACCTGCAGGACACACACCTGTTACTGACACACCTGTACAGCTGATGATGTATTGATAGCTGATGCTAAACGTCTTCATAATCAAGGAGGAAACTCTGATTCTAAAGTGAAGTAAACGTAAACATTGTCTTTTACATTTTATAAAGATAAAACGTGAACAGACAAAGGTGTGTTTGTTTTACTTCCTGCTTGGTGTACCTGGGGATGTTGAGGAAGAGCAAACACTGCAGCTTCATCTCCTGGACTTTGGTGGTCAGGTCTGTACCGTCACACTGAGGAGAGACACCACACACTGGATCAGAACACGTACACGGACTGAACACAGAGTGCTGACATGTTTAATGTTCTGTTTTTATATCAGTCACAGAGTCAGCGTCACTTCTCTTCTTCACCTGCTAAGGACCACTTTGTAATCAGAGACAGCTGTGCAACCTGTTTACATTTATTAATAATCACAAAGTTAAAAAAAAAAGGTAATAATAGATCACAAGTATTTCACGTAGCAACTTCATAAACCAACATATAAGGTGAGGGGAAGATTATCTGAGCTGCAGACGGGATGGTGTGAACGAGTGTGTTCAGAGCTGAGAGCCACAGACAGGAAGTCATCGACCGCACTGACGGAGATTTGATCGGTTTGTCTGTAAACTCTGATTTACTCTGATATTTGATTTACTCATTTACCTGACTTACAGCGGACACATAATAATCATGTTATTATGGTTTATTAAAGAGGAAGACGATGGCGACAGTGTGTTCCTTTAAATCCTCGACTCACCACCACTTTGATGTGCTTGGCAAGGTCTTTGGAACTCCCACTGAGGAAGTCAGAGAAGGCCGTCTGAAACACACAGACAGGTGATGGTTACAGACACGTCAGAGAGGAAAGAGGACAAAGAAAACACATCAGTGACACTCACCCCTGCATAAAACATCTTGTTCCTGAAGCGGCTGTTAAACTTCTCTGGATTAGCCTCTGGAAACACAAACAGAGACAGTTTGTTCATACAGACTTAGAGAACAGAATAATAACAGACTGAATCTGAATGAAACAACGAGGCGAGGACAGGCTGTCAGCTTGTTCACAGCACCAGGTCTCTGATAAGAACAAAAACAGCTGGTCTAACTACACACTCAGAATACACAAGGAAGATACAAGATACGTTTGGTGTCCAGTGAAAATCATTTCAATGCCATATTTATGTTTGAAGGGTGTGTGTGTGTGTGTGTGTGTGTGTGTGTGTGTGTGTGTGTGTGTGAACTGACCTCTGGATTCATGGAAGCCCAGAGTGACGTGAGCATCGAAGCCCAGACTGAAGTAGTTGTTGAAGACGTCGATGGGAAGCTGAGAAACAGGAAGCAGACGGACAGGAGGTTTAAAGATGGTTTCTGCAGGTGAGAGTAGAAACCAGCGACACGCTGACTCACCTTGTCCGTCTGGTGCTCGTCCTGGTCCTCGGGTCGGGCCTCTGGGTTCGACTCCACGTTCAGGTTCCAGCGGTCCAGCTGGACGACGTTCCCGTCCTCGACGTGAGAGAGGATCTTTGTAATGGGTTCGTCAGTGTAACCCTGAGAGAGGAGCATTTATATCTGACCTGTTATCATGTCTGTGGCGTTAACAGCAACAACACCTGTGTGTGTCAGTAGATCACCTGTGTGAGGTTTTATTTTCTGTTCATGAGCTGTAAGACTCACCCCTCCCCAGTTGAGGGTCCTGGCCAGGTCATTGCCCGTCCCCAGAGGAAGGATGCCCACAGGGGGCTGAGGGCGGAGATTCAACTCGTCCAACACTGACAAGATCCAGCCGACCTGAGCACACACACACACACACACACACACACACACACTTTGTATTGCCAATGTGTAAGCATGTCTTTACTGATAAATGAAGCGTCCTTCTGTTGCCAACCTGAGGACTGATTTCTAAGTGAAGGACAAGCGCTTCCGAACTACACGTCTCTACAGCTCCCTGCAGCGCTAACAATGCTAATGTTAGCTTGAGTTTGCAAACTTCAACAATTATCTGGCACCAACCACAACACAGAGTCCAACACAGAACACAGAACACGTAAACATCATCGGGGCAGTGTAGCTGCAGGAAGTACACTGCCCCTCTAATCATGGCCGTCAGGAAACATGGCCGAATATTTCTTCATGTTGTTAGCTAGCTAGTCTTGTTGTTTAACATACTGTCTCATAATATTACTGTATGTCAACTGTCCCTAATGTTATTCACTCTGAATCCGTTAGCATACCCTTAGCATTCTGGCTAATAGCTGAGCTGAAGCCTTCTATGAGCTGAGCAGACAACTCAGCTCCAGTATCCAAGACCCGTTCTATTTACTGGAGTAGTGAGCAACATTTCCATTGCATTGAGCACCATAGGATGGGAATGACTTCTTCAGGTGTTAGTCAGACCCTCAGATGCTTGTTGAAAACTTTTGATTCAGACAAAATGAAAAGTTTTAGCCTCAACGTCATCCAAAAACTCCTGATAATGGACAATTCATCAGGAAGTCTCCCTCACAAAGTGTTGTACGTGTTAAACAGTGTGTGGTTAATAGAGTTGTACTCACTGTCCCGTCTCCCCCACAGGCCAGGATCCTCAGGTTGGGCACCTTGGCGTACAGCTCCAACCTGCAGGAAACACAAAGAAACGCTCACAGACTGAGATTTACACTGAGACCGAAACTTTGGTCAAATCTAAACAGGCAGAGAAACGCTGGAGAGAACAGGAGCTAAAGGGAGCAGCTCAAATATGTGCTGTCCAAGATATAATGTTGCACACTAACAACCACTGTGATGTTCAGGTGTGAGTTTAAGGCTGCAGCTTACCCCTCTCTGGGCCCTCCCTTCGTCAGGTCAAACACCTGCCGAGGGTTCAGGTACCACATGAACGACTGGATGATCTTTGCTCCCTGGAAGTAAAAGAAAAGGTGAGAAGTTTCAGCTGATTGCAAACCTACACTGTGGGGGCCGATTACACTTTCAGCAAACAGGAACATTTCACTACCTGGTTTCCTCCACTCTTTGGGTTAACAAACACCAGCAGAGGCTTCATCAGCTGAGAGGGGAGGGGCTTCACCAGGAAGGGCTTCCAGCGGCCATCTTGGAGCTGCGAGAGAGCGAGAGAGAGAGAGAGAGAGAGCGAGAGAGAGAGAGAGAGAGAGAGAGAGAGAGAGAGAGAGAGAGAGAGCGAGAGAGAGAGAGAGAGAGAGAGAGAGAGAGCAAGAGCGAGAGAGAGAGAGAAAGAGCGAGAGAGAGAGAGAGAGAGAGAGAGCGAGAGAGCAGAGTAGAGAATAAACATCCACGAGGCTGACACATTTACAAGTGTGGCTGCACTCTGCCTCATAACCTTATCTCAGCTAATTAACCTTCATTAGACCGAAAGCAAAGCCAATTTTGGGCTTCTGTGTCTCACAAGAGATTAATTCTGCCTAACAGAGACATCAAGAAACCATCCTGTCTGTGTTCATAACGTCTCCTGTCCTCTCACAGCTGGTTAACCTCCCTCCTCCTCCTGAGCTGTGTCTGATGAACTCTCCTGCTGCTTCCAGCTCCTTCAGGCTGACCAGTGCCCAGTGTGATGAGCTGTTAGCTCGGATCAGTACCAGGATTTCTCTGATGGACACCAACTACCGGCGTCCTGTTTCAGCTGTGGAGCGCCTGTCCATCTATCTCCGCTGAGTGACAGTTTCACTGCATCTAGCAAGTCACAGGTGGGCTGAGATCTGTCTCACTACAGCGCTATGAAGCCACAACAAACAGATGTTACTGAGACTTAATGACAATAAACAGGCTGAGAGGATGCTGAGAGAACTACATCAGGATGCTGAGAGAACTACATCAGGATGCTGAGAGAACTACATCAGGATGCAGGGTTGTGAAAGGTCTGAGGTCATGCTCTGTCAGGTCTGTCTGCAAGACGACAAGAAACAACTTTAAAATGACTGTTTTTTGAATGGGGTTTGGTTGGTACATGTCTGATGCAACGTCAGGACTTCAGCAGAATCGTCCTCTCGTGGTGGACATCATCAGCAGAATCTTAACACAGACAGGCTTTGCTTTTGGTCAAACATATCATGTGAAAATGTTTGGCTTCAGATTTCCTTAACAACCTGTTGCGTTTATGTCATCATTTTCTCACCTCTGATCCCTTCTTGCTTGACTTGTTGCATTTCAGCGACGTCCTTTTCTTCTTTTTACTGGACTTTAGAGACGTCTGCAGAGAGGGAGAAACACAACAACATCAGTGGTTATACGAGATTTTTTTACAGTGTGAGGATCCAAAACACCCAAACCCCAGCAGACATCGAGCGAAGCACCATCATGTTTTGTTTAATTCTCTTCAATTTGACAGGAATAGCCTTTTGAGCGTACCTGTGTTCTGCGCACCCTGATGATCCAGGTAGGAGGGATGATGACGGCAGCGTGAGCTCCCAGAGAGCAGCACTCCTCAATCTGCTGCAGCATGAAGCACGTCACCTTGTTGTGATACTGAAACACAGACAGGAAGTGACCTCACTGTGACACTGAAACACTGACAGGACATGACCTCACTGTGACACTGAAACGCTGACAGGACGTGACCTCACTGTGACACTGAAACACAGACAGGAGGTGACATCACTGTGACACTGAAACACAGACAGGAAGTGACATCACTGTGACACTGAAACACAGACAGGACGTGACCTCACTGTGACACTGAAACACTGACAGGAAGTGACATCACTGTGACACTAAAACACTGACAGGAAGTGACTTACGGCCTGTTTGCACCACGAGCAGCTGATGGCAACGATCTCTTTGCTGTGAAATGAAAACTTCTGTTGAAATCCCTGCAGGTGATAAAATAAGAGACTCAGTCAGCTCTCTGTCTCTGCATCCTTTCAGAATAAAAGGAGGGATTGACGGAGGCTCACCTTCCCACACTGTCGACACTTCCCTGTCTGACGCCTCCTGTGCACCCAGTGGTGTCGCACCACGTTGGGCTGAAACACAACAGAGATTTGATGAACAGTTTTATTCATGTTTGGTTCAGATCCTCACAGACGAACTGAAATGAGACGTACCTCTCGGACAGCTCGAGATCCTGGTTCCCTAAACGACGGCTTGCACCTGAAATTAATCTGAGCAGAGAGACGAGAGTCTGTGAGGATGAAGGATAAAAACGTCACAGTGAAGCTGTCAGTCAGAGTTTACCTTCTCCAGCTGCTCCATACACATGGTGTGCACCGAGATCTTACAGCCAGCACACTTCTTCCTCGCCACTGACTTTTGCTGCACAAAACAACAGTTTTATTAACTGATTGATTCTTTTATTAATTAAGACGGGGGAGGGGGGTCCGAAAAAGTGGGACGGTTATTGTGTTGTTTTTGTTTGCTTAATGGGGGGGAAGTCTGGCCTCCGCTAACGTAAAGTAAATAATGACAAAGCAGAGACAAAGTTAAAAGTCACAGATACACAGTTAGCTAAGCACCACAGGGGGGCGCTGTGACTCACCAGTGATTTAGCGATGCAGTACTGCTCCCCAACATAACAGAAGTCTCCAGAACCACTGGTCTCAAACCAGATGTGGTCCCCGAACAGGGCGTTATCCTGCAACACCAGTGACATGTGAAAAACATCTGACAGCAGGAAGTCAAGAGGATTTCAGTCTCTCGTTCCACAGAGTCGATACAAAGACAAATTCTAAACTACATAAAACACGGCCCGTTATTATGTACAGCAGGGGGTAACCCTTCAGAGTGAGACGAGACCTGCAATCATTTAAAGACAAAGACACATTTCAGACTTGGTCTGACAATAAAGCATTGATCGTTGTATCTGTATCTCATCATCGTCTGCTTTCCGGTTACTTGGTTCGTTTGTTAACACATGATGACGGTGACTCACGCTCCAGTCGACGATGCTGTTGGGCTCCTGCAGCGGGTCGGTCTCTCCGGACGTCAGGACGTTGGGCTGAGCCGTCGAGTGCTGCAGGCCTGACTTTGCAAGAGCTTTCCTGAAACCACAAGAGGAGAGGAGCTTTGAAGGAAACAGATCAAAGTTTATTTATTACATTTTTTTTGTTCATGTTTTACGCTCCCTGCAAATAATGTGTTCATTTCAAACATCTGCAGGGTCCTGTCTACGATCTGGAATAGTTTAACAGAGAAAATCAGCTTTAAGTTCCCTGATGGCCAGAAAGTAGCTTCTTCTCCTCGCTGATTAATGTAAGCAGCTGATTCAAACCTCAGTCTGATGAAAGCAGCTGGTCAGAGGTGATTCTGCTGCCTGAAGCCAAATATAAATAAATATTTTAGGTGAGCAGGATAATTTCATCAGACACTTGCAGTCAATACAAAGCAGTTAATGAAATGCATTTTTCATCATGTCCTCTATGTTTCTTTGTTGTGAGACCCAGTCACCGTTAACCTTAGCAACAGAGCTGCGGTGCTGTGACCAGGATTCTCCCCGTGAGTCAGTCATGTCATTGTTAGTGAAAGCTGCTAATGAGCTGCAGCTCCATGGAGAGTATTTGTGTCTGCAGCAGAATGTCCCACTTATTTAAAGTGTGTTAAGCATCTTATAAGATGCTGCAAAAAGAATAACATGAAGATCCAGACATGAAAACATCCCTCAGATGGAGCTGTAGCCTGATGATGTAACACGAGGTTATTTAGACGATGCTTAAAGCGTTCTGTGGCAGGCAGCACGCTCAGGAGAGGAGGAGAAGCTAAAAATGTTACCCAACCGTTACCTGGAATACTTGAACAGCCCTGTCAGAAGAGCTCAAGCTCCCCTCGTACGCTAGCTCACCAAATATTCCCTTTGTTATAACTGTTAATCTGTTGCTAAGCTAACTGCTTTCACTGTTTATCCCTTACTTTTAGCCATCTATATTAACTGTTAGTTACTTTAAGCTAACTATGAGCTTAACTATTTTCTGTAACATTTAGCTAACTACTAACTGGATGTCTGTTACTTTTAGAAGGGTTGTAGTTTCTTGTAGACTTTAACGTGTTTCAAACAATCACTGAAGGATCAGACGACGGTAACGATCGGGGTGAGTGTGCGTCCTCTTCAGGACAGAGTTAGAAAATGTTGCTGCATATTAAAGAATGTAACACAGAATGTAAGGACGAGGTCAGACGGATGATTTGCTGTGGGTGTTTAGTTAGGAACAACTGCAGCTACAGATTGCTTTACTATGTCAGCTCTGCCAACAGCCATCATTGTGGACATCGAGAACTACATACAGCAGGAAGCTACTCCAGCTCTCCAGGTGGACGTCGTAGCCGTGGCCCCCCAGTGGGCTCAGGGCTCCGGGGCCCCTGTAGAAGGCCGGGTGGTTGAGGTAGTAGACCGAACTCTTGCGGCTTGGCAGCGGGGGGCCTCTTCCTGGCCAGGGGCTCCCAGCCTTGGAGATGGTGGAGATCCTCCTCCTCTTCCTCTGGCTGGAGGCACGGTAGCGGCTGTAGGGAGCAGAGTCTCCCAAAAACACCTGAGACGAGTTCCTCCGGAGGCATCGAGGGGCCCTGATCAGGGGCCGGGACGTTGAGGGAGGCTTAGGACTTCTTCTAATCACCTCCAGGGCGGCAGAGGAGCATAAGTGATGATCCAGAGACCGGGAGGTGTCATCCTCCTCCTCCTCCAGCTGCTCCGCCTCTGACAGCTGACTGTCCTCTGATTGGCTGTTGTTGGCAGTTGAATAATCGCTGCTGTCATCACCGTCTGAGTGGAGGCTGCTGGAGCGTGAAAACATCCTCCTCCTGTTGTTGACCCCGCCCCTCACCTCCACCTGCTGTTCTCCGGCTGGCAGCTCCGCCCCCATGCCCTCCTCTTCCTCCTCCTCGGCCATCTGGATGAGACTGGCCAGCAGCATGGACGGCCCCAGCAGGTGGGTGTCGATGGTCCGAAGCTTCCCCACCTTCTTCCTGCACACTGCGAACCTAGGGTTGACGTTGGGGGTGGTGGTGCTGGAGCGCCTGCGAGCGTGTCCTGTCCACCTTTTGTCTCTGGACGACTTTGCCAGACGCCCCCCTCCTGCACTTGGCACCCCCCCTGGCAGCTGGACACTGGAGCGTCTTCGCTGGGAAAGGGTGGAGGAAGGCAACCCGGCGCTGGACCTCCGACGGGCCTTGCTAGTCGGGACGGCCACACTGGGCCTCCGCTGGTGGCAGGCCTTGCCCTCTACGTCCACCTGCAGAGCGGCCTCCTTCCTCTTAAAGTGACGGCGGAAAAAAGTGTCCATGATGGTGGAAGAGAGGCGCGGCCTTCTGAAATGCTCCTCTCTGGCTGTTGGGTGCAAAAAGTAGTTAGCGGGGGGGTGCAGAGCCGAGGTTTGGGATATTCTATCAACAAAACAGGAAGTGAAAACTCAGAAGACTGATTGATTTATTGATTGACTGATTTCAATTTTCAGATTTATAGCGAGCCGAAGTGAAACTTTCACTTCCTGGACACAAACAATAACAAAGACGTGAATGCTGCTGCGCTGGTGAATGTTCGTGGGAGTTGTAGTTTTTGTTTCACCTCATCAGCTGCTGGAGCTGGTTGGTCTTAGGAAGGTGAACAACAAGAAGAAAGATGAAATGTGGAATGAGAGATTGCATGACTTAAGACGCCAGCAGAACAGAGACTAAACAGGAAGTGATGTCATAACTTTGGCTCTCTATAAAACTACTGGACCACCACACTCTGTAAACGTGTTTCTGACACATCATCACTGTTTTAACCCGACAGAGACACATCAATTATTAAACACCCAGAGGAAAAGTGTGCGTGTGTGCGCGCGTGTGTGTGTGCGTGTGTGTGTGTGTGTGTGCGTGTGTGTGTGTGCGTGTGTGTGTGTGTGTGTGTGTGCGTGTGTGTGTGTGTGTGTGTGCGTGTGCGTGTGTGTGTGTGTGCGTGTGTTTGTGTGCGTGTGTGCGTGTGTGTGTGTGCGTGTGTGTGTGCGCGTGTGTGTGTGTGCGTGTGTGTGTGTGTGTGTGTGTGCGTGTGTGTGTGTGTGCGTGTGTGTGTGTGTGTGTGCGTGTGTGTGTGTGTGGGGGGGGGGTACTCCACAGGGGGAGCAGCACGACAACAGGAAGAGACAATAATTAAGGCCAAGGCTACCTGCTGGCGTCTCGCCCGCCAAACAAAAACATGACAGCAGTAATGAGTGTGTGACGACAGGCAGCAGCAGCTCCTCTCTCCTCTCACTCTGACAGAATAATAAGATACTGATAATAAAGTGTTTACAGTGTATGGCCTGTATGAGGTTTAATTATAGTGTTCTCACTGTGATCCCTGCTGTATGTTCGGGGTCACTGGGTCAGAGAACACAGCTTAGCAGCAGGACGTGACGCGAGCGGCCCTTCATGAGGAGACGTACCTGTTGTCTGATTATCAGCGTCTGAGCGGCCAGCAGCAGATTAGTGACCCACAGAACACCTGCAGGGAAACCTCTCTATTTATAGCACTTCCTCCTCACTTTCACTCTGCAGCCTCACCTGTAACAGCATCACCTGTAACTGTACCTGTCTGACTGGCAGACAATCACACATCTCAGGTTACCTTCTGATCAGACCTTTCAACACCTGTAACCTGACGCTCAGCACTCTACCTGAGTGTCTCAGGTATGATGCACCTGTAGGGCAGACACTAACACAGCTTAGTTATTGTTACAGTAGAAGATAAAGGCGCATCTCATCATGTCTTGATCCTGTCCTGTGTCGTGTTCTCTCATCCTTCTTTCATAAGCGCAGGGGGCCTTCTGTGACACGATGATGGAACTGATCATTTCTGCTGCCTCATAAGAGTTAAAATGATCCTGCTCATTATGTCAGAGGATATCTGAGTGTTATCAGAGTGTGTGTGCAGACTGCAGTGTGACACCAGCAGCAGAACAAACACGCCTGCTGAGCAGGATGCTGCTGTCGGCTGGACAAACAGCAGCAGACGGACTGCTGAAGACTGATGAACTGCTGCCACATGTAAACAAACAGAGAACCAATGACCAGCCGTTTGTCTCACAGAGGAGACCAACACAGATCAGAACACCGGGGGTTAATGTACCTGGAGCCTGCGGCCGTGTGGCCGTGACCGGTTCACAGCCTTGATGATATTCAGTACGCCGACACGCCCTCTCATGTGAAATCGTCAGTAACAAACAGTCTCTCAGTAACGTCTCGTTTCTGAGCTGTGATTAAAACATGTCTGTTAAAGCGTGAGGCTCAGTTTGAACTGAGGAGCAGCTGCTTCAGACAGTTTCAGCACTCTGCACATTATCACCAGCTCCTCTGACCCGTCTGCGGGGCGTGCCCACAGTTTGAACAGATTAAATAGATCCATTAAACCGGGCCTCTTTAGGATCCAGTGCCGGAGACGGCCACAGATCCGGATCACACTGTGAGTCAGTGGGACACCTGCTCTGACATTATGAAGAAGACAGGTGCACTGACTGTATCACTCTGTTACACTGAACATGACCACACCAACAACAAAGTCACTAATTAACATGATGGCTTCACATCCAGTAGATCAACCATGTTCAATAACAACTTCATAATGAATTATATCATATAAAGATATTTATTATTGGTCAACATCAGCATCAGTCGAGTGCATCTGGTGGAAGTTCAGTTCTGTTCTTTGTAACGTCCAGCAGAGAGTGACTTTACTAAAGTCTGATCCTATAGAAGTCTATGAGAACATGCTCCTCCTCCTCTCCTGATGTATTCCCTCAGTAAACATGTTCCTGATGACTTTATGGTCTCAGTCTCTAGTTTCAAGTCTTCTTCAACACAGCATGATGTTCATTTAGTCACTGATGCTCCCATTGAGAGTCACACAGACCAGGAGGAGGGGAGGGGTTAGGGCGGGGCTACCTGTGAGTGACAGGTTTGCTCTTGTTTAACAGCCTCTTTTAAGCCAGCCAAAATTAGCATCTCAGCTAATCACACAGTCTCCACGGGTCAGTAGAGCTGCTAACAGGACTCGTTTATACGCAGGGCCACTCAAACGTCCGTCACACGTGCAGCAGAAATAAAACCATAGTGTCCAAACTCTGACCATGACCTGACCTTGTTACGTCGCTACGGTAACTTCAAGTTAACATAGTAACTAACATAAACAAACAGTATTTAAAGAAACAGTACACCCTGCTAACCAAGCTAGCTCAAGCTGAGAACCTCACGTTTGCAGATCTCTTACACCCTCCATATATGGTCACTTCTGGTTCCAACACAATCAAAGATGGTGAACTGACTGCCAACTGTAGCGTTGATTCAAGGCAGGAAAGCAGGTTTCCTATGTGCAAATGTGGATAGAAACACGCTTCCTGTCAAAAGGGGAATGCCCATAAAAGGACTAAACAGGAAGTGTGAGTGTAAAATCAATCAGAATTCTGTCATCTGGGTTTGACCCTAAAACAACTCCTAACTCAGAGAACTAAGACTGACACAAAGTGTCTTTGCTCGCTTGCTCTTGTGTTTGGATTCAGACAACATTTGATAAATAAAACTTTTAAAGCAGAAAGAAAGCAAATAATAAAGCAAATAATCTGGTATATTATAAGCAGAAGTATTGATTGATTGGAACACAGTTTTAACCTGTTGAAAAGAGGAACAAGAACACCTGTAACATCCTAAACCAAACTCTGACTTGCATCATGTGGCCGGTGGCACGAGCTCAGAAGTGTAATCTCTTTCATTCAGTAATTTAACAGAGAGGTCACCACAGGACAAGCACAGAGCGAGCGAGAGAGAGAGAGAGCACGTGAGGTGGTCCAGATCATAAAAAACTACAGAAACATGAAGAAACTAAGAAAGAAGGGAAGAGATGAGCTTAGCTTAGCTTAATACAACCTGAGAGGAAGCGTCAGTCAGTCCTGATGGACGGAGAGGAAGAGCACACTGAGAGAGGCAGAGGGGCGAGAGAGAGAGAGAGAGAGAGAGAGAGAGAGAGAGAGAGAGAGAGAGAGACTAAGCTGCTGATTTAAAATAACTCTTCACACACAGAGGATGAATCTGATCTGAGAGCAGCTTCAGGTCCGAGTCTCTGCTTTAAATTGGACCGAGCTGCTCCAGGATCAGCTCACCCTCTGAGGATGAGCAGCTCCACCTTTTGTAATTCAGCTCGTCTGAAGATGAATGGAGCTGCCGAAACCTCTCCAACATCCCAGAATACTCTTCATTAGCACTTCAAGGCTTCGAGGCGCTGCTGCATTATGGTTCTGATTAAACTACAATAAAAAACAGGAAGTGAGGCTGCATGTTAATGTGAACAAACGTGATCTCTGATAACGTGATTTATGTTCCCATCAGGTCTTAAGTTTCTCTGAAACAGAACAATCGATCTGTTGAAACACTGATTCAACATATTTGTGTTAATGTGGCTAACTAGTACGGAGTCCTACGAGGGCCATTAAAAAAAATAAATCTGTAAAAAAGAAAAAAGCTGTGTGAATGTAAAGATGAATAACTTGGTGAATTTTAAACATATATAAGTAATAATAATAATAACAATAATAATAATAATGAAATATAAAAATTAAAAATATGTAACTACATTTTCAATATGTGAAATATTGAGAAACAACTATAAATTTAAGGAATGAAGAAATAAAAAATATGGACAAAAAAAAATCTATACAAGAAAAATAAGTAATAATAAAAATAACAGGTGAATTTAATATGTAGAAATATACAGAAAAAAACATAAAAATAATAATAAGAAAAAATAAATACGTCAATAAAGTGTAGAAAGATATAAAAGATGTAAAAAATAACAAAGTGAAAAATGTAAATAAATGAAGAGAAATACCTCAATTTAAAAACAAAATGTAGAAATTATTCCCTCCTTCATATAATGTATTTTCCTAAACATTTACTTATTCTATAATTATAAATATATTTTTTTCACTTATATTTTTCGTATCCCTTCAGGTTTCCGTCCTTCCTGTCGAGGCTGAGTAATCGATTCCTTCAGCTTAATCAAACTGTCCTGTGATCAATTACATGAAATTGCTTATTAATATTACTGTTTAATACTTTGTCTATTTCCACTTATTTCTAGTTTGTATTAATTAGATTTATTATTTATTTGACAGATGTATTTTTAATGGCACCTTTCTGACTCCATAGATGAGTGACCACTCTGCTGCCAGCTTCTGTTGCTGCTGTTGAGGGAGCTGCAGATAAAGATTCATCTGACCATCAATTAAACTGCAGATGAGATCAGCTTTTATTGATCAGACAGGAGGTCAGGTGTTGCAGCAGGACAACAACAAACTTTATTTATTGGCACATTTCATACCAAATACAAATATTACACTAAATATATCCGTCCAATAGGAAGGGAGAGCCAAGAGAGGGACACAAAACATTGTGACAGCTGAGAAAATGCATTTTAATTGTTTTCCCTCGCAGGAGAAAAAAGTGAGAAATGTTTTGTCACGCTGACTCAGAGACACCTGACAAGGTGCTCGATTGGTCCAACCCTCCAAAGCACAGACAGTGAAAGTGTGATCGTGAGTGTGTGAGGGTACACGATCATGGCGCCACACGTTACCTGGAAACCAGACAGGCCATTAAATCTAATAAGAAAAAAGCCGACCTGCAGCGTGTGTGTGTGTGTGTGTGCATGTGTGTGTGTGCGTGTGTGTGTGTGTGTGCGTGTGTGTGTGTGTGCGTGCGTGTGCGTGTGCGTGTGCGTGTGCGTGTGTGTGTGTGTGTGTGCGTGTGCGTGCGTGTGCGTGCATGCGTGTGTGTGTGTGTGTGTGTGTGTGTGCGTGTGTGTGTGTGTGTGTGTGTGTGCGTGTGTGTGTGTGTGTGTGTGTCTGACAGTCTTTACATATTTTAAGATCAGATCAGTTTTATTTAACAAACAGAAGTCAGAAAGGCCTTCATGTTCATCATTTGCAAATATTTAATTGTTGTCACTTACAGATAAACATATTTGCGGTTCCCATCACCGTCCACGCTCGCATTGTTTACATTTGTTAAAACTTTATTGAATACGACTTCAATTTACAAACATTTGTTACATGCAGTGGGGGTTTGCATACATCACCAGGTTCGCTATGAACTCTGGGTAAGTCCCACAGGAAAGTCTGCAGATATACGGACTCACGGAAAGTCCGTACTTTGGCGTTAAAAAGTCGGCATCAGAGCCCTCACACACTCTGCGACCTCACAGTGGGACAGCACCAAGCACTCACACACACGCAGCGGGAACGCACCTCAAAGTCTGTGAGTCTGTGAGTGTGGAGATTGGGACTGGGCCTGACACCACTGTGACGTGTTTGACTTCCTGTGTTGTTTCCTCTTTGAAATGAAGAGTTCTTCTTCTGTGGTTCTCACAGTGACTGATTACCTGCAAGAGGCTTAAAAGATCAGCAGCTCCTGTCCTGGTTGGATCTCAGCCGTCAGACTGACCTGGTCAGGTACTTAGAACCAGCGTCCACCCACAAGCACCGCCTCACTGACAGAGAAACATGACTCACAAACTATTTCAAAGTGTTTAAACCTGGGTCCTATTTTTATGTACTTTAGGGACTCTTCATCTCTGTATATTTCTGTAACACAGTAAACAGATGGATGCAGCAGTAGACTCACCTCTCTCACTTTCTGCACACACCAGTGACTTCAGATCAAACCATGAACATGAAACCAGCTCGGCCACAGAGTCTGCAGGGAGCCTCTGAGCTTTGACGCCGCTCCGCTTTCACCGAGACGAAAAGTGATCGTGGAGCCGGAGAGAGTGAGGGATCAGTTTTCAGAGCCACAGAGAGACAAATAAACTAATTACTTAATTTGGTCGGTCAGCGACAGTCAGACAAATCTGACGAATACATGTGATCAGACGGCTTCCTGCTGCCAGTTCGTGACACCACTGATACTCACACTGATGCTAAGATCACTGAACCTGCAGGAAGTGTGAAAGCTGACATGAGTGTCCCCGAGTCACCACAACATCTCTGTCTTTAAAGCTCAGGTGACGATAACGTCTGTGCTGCCCTCTGCTGGTCACATCCATTACTGCACCCAGCAATTTAAATTACACTTTATAGGCAGGATGTTCTGCTGCACATTTGACCTTTGACCTCTGCTTCTTCTTGTCTTCCTAATCATCCAGCTTTCTCTCTTCCATCACAGCTCCTCCATCACGCCTCCTCCTCCTCCCGACATCTCTTCTCTTTTACTTCATCTCTCATCATCTGCTTCTCTCCCTCCTCCTGCACTCCTCTGCTCCTCCAAAGAAGGAGAAGCTCTTTACCCAGCGCCCTCTCTCTCTCTTTTACTAGTTGGTAAACCTCCTCCTCCTCCTCCTCCTCCTCATCCTCCTCCTCCTCATTCTCCACCTCCTCCACCTCCCTGAGAGTCGGAGTCTCTCCTGGACCAGACTATTTATAGAAACAGGGCAAGTAAGTGACAAAGATAGCCCAGGAAGTGGGTCTGTGTAATCCCTGGGTCCTCACACACACACACACACACACACACACACGCTCGCTCAGGTTTCACCTCATGAATCTGTCTGATGGTTCAGAGCGTAAACGAGCTGCTGACATCGTCTCTGACTCTCTGAGATGTTTCTGTTTCCTCTGAGGGTCTAAAACTGGACGAAGCTGTAGCCTAGTTCCATATATAGCTGCAACACACACACACACACAAACACACACACACACACACACCTTCACTTCACAGATTCTCGCTGGCTTGTTTTCTGACCTGAAACTTCTTTATGAAAACACATTAAAGGGTCAGTCCGCTCTCTGACCTCGAGTGCCGCGCGGCCCGTTTGGAGCTTCTTGTTCAGGTGTCTCAGGTGTTACAGCTGCTCTGACACAGAGAAGCACAGAGACCTGTATGAGACATGTACGGCTCTGGGCTCATTCACATATAACTGCCAGAAGAAAGTTCAATACAAAACAAGAGTAAGTTCAGTGCACAGTTTGAAGTCTGAGTGTCAGGCACTCACAGGGAGGAGTTATAGAGTCTGATGGCCACAGGCAGGAATGACTTCCTGTTGCGTTCTGTGGTGCATCATGGGAGTCTTTGAATGAACGTGCTCTGTGTTTAACCAGCACGTCATGGAGCGGGTGGGAGACATTGTCCAAGATAAGCCATCAGTTGGACAGCGTCCTCCTGTCTGACACCACAGCTCCACCCCCGCCTCGTCACCGGCCTTGTGGATCCGTTTGTTCAGTCTGTTGGCGTCAGCGACTCTCAGCCTGCTGCCCGGCACACAGCAGCAAACAGGACAGCACTCACCACCACAGACTCGTAGAACATCCTCAGCATCGTCCTGCAGAGGTTAAAGGACCTCAGCCTCCGCAGGAAGTCGAGGCGGCTCAGGCCCTTCTTGTAGACGGCGTCAGTGTTCTTGTCCCAGTCCGGTTTATTATCCAAGTACACCCCCAAGTACCTAAACTCCTCCACAGTGTCCACACTGACCCCCTGGATGGAGACAGGGGTCACCGGTGCCTTAGCCCTCCTCAGATCCACAATCAGCTCTTTGTCTTTGCCACGTTGAGCTGGAGATGGTTCTGCTCACACCTTCTGACAAAGTTTCCACCACAGTCCTGTCGATACGTCCAGCTGCAGTACACTCATCAGAAGGTGGCAGGTCTCTGTGTTGTGGTGGAAGTCTGTGGTGTAGAGGGTGGGAGGAAGGGAGACAGGACTGCCCCCTGTGGAGCCGCAGTGTGTCTGACACACAGTGTGTCTGCCAGTCAGGTCGTCCACAATCCAGGACACGAGAGGAGCATCCACCTGCACCTGTCAGCTCCTCACCCAGCAGAGCTGGCCGGATGGTGTTGAGAGCACTGGCTTGCTGGCTTGTCCAGGTGAGCGTAGAAGCGGCTGAGCAGGAAAGTGATGGCGTCCTCATCTCCAAGTCGGGGCTGGTGGTCGGGTACATCCTGCTGCAGCCACGTTCAGTGTCTCTGATGCAACATCAGGACGTCAGATGAGTCTCACCGCTGATCACATCAAACACATTCTCACTACACCTCCTGAGCCACATCGTGCTGACACAGAAAGTCTGATCATATGGAACCAAAACTATTAGTGTGACATGAAAGCACCATGTCCTGTCTCCACACAGCAGCAGCCTTCTGCTGTCCAACAACCTTCAACATGTGATACAACGCGTGTGTCTGCACAGACACGTCACAACACACGTCACAACACACGTCACAGCACACGTCACAAAACACGTCACAACACACGTCACAACACACGACACAAAACACGTCACAACACACGACACAAAACACGTCACAACACACGTCACAACACACAACACAACACACGTCACAACACACGACACAACACACGACACAACACACAACACACGTCACAACACACGACACAAAACACGTCACAACACACGTCACAACACACGTCACAAAACACGTCACAACACACGTCACAACACACGTCACAACACACGTCACAACACACGACACAAAACACGTCACAACACACGTCACAACACACGTCACAACACACAACACAACACACGTCACAACACACGACACAACACACGACACAACACACAACACACGTCACAACACACGACACAAAACACGTCACAACACACGTCACAACACACGACACAAAACACGTCACAACACACGTCACAACACGTCACAACACACAACACAACACACGTCACAACACACGTCACAACACACGACACAAAACACGTCACAACACACGTCACAACACACGTCACAACACACGTCACAACACACGACACAAAACACGTCACAACACACAACACAACACACGTCACAACACACGTCACAACACACGACACAACACACGTCACAACACACGTCACAACACACAACACACGCCACAACACACGTCACAACACACGACACAACACACGACACAACACACGACACACGTCACAACACACGTCACAACACACGACACAACACAAAACACGTCACAACACACAACACACGACACAAAACACGTCACAACACACAACACACGTCACAACACACGTCACAACACACAACACACGACACAACACACGTCACAACACACAACACACGACACAACACACGTCACAACACACAACACACGACACAACACACGTCACAACACACGACACACGTCACAACACACGACACAACACACAACACACGACACAACACACGTCACAACACACAACACACGACACAACACACGTCACAACACACAACACACGACACAACACACGTCACAACACACAACACACGACACAACACACGTCACAACACACGACACACGTCACAACACACGACACAACACACAACACACGACACAACACACGTCACAACACACAACACACGACACAACACACGTCACAACACACAACACACGACACAACACACGTCACAACACACGACACACGTCACAACACACAACACATGACACAACACACGTCACAACACACAACACACGACACAACACACGTCACAACACACAACACACGTCACAACACACGTCACAACACACAACACACGACACAACACACGTCACAACACACGACACACGACACAACACACGTCACAACACACGACACACGACACAACACACGTCACAACACACAACACACGACACAACACACAACACATGACACAACACACGTCACAACACACAACACACGTCACAACACACGACACGTCACAACACACGACACATGACACAACACACGTCACAACACACAACACACGTCACAACACACGTCACAACACACAACACACGTCACAACACACGTCACAACACACAACACACGACACAACACACGTCACAACACACAACACACGTCACAACACACGACACACGTCACAACACACGACACACGTCACAACACACAACACATGACACAACACACAACACACGTCACAACACACGTCACAACACACAACACACGTCACAACACACAACACACGACACAACACACGTCACAACACACGTCACAACACACGACACACGTCACAACACATGACACAACACACGTCACAACACACGTCACAACACACGTCACAACACACGACACACGTCACAACACACGTCACAACACACAACACACGTCACAACACACGTCACAACACACAACACACGACACGTCACAACACACGACACATGACACAACACACGTCACAACACACAACACACGTCACAACACACAACACACGTCACAACACACGTCACAACACACAACACACGACACGTCACAACACACGACACATGACACAACACACGTCACAACACACGACACACGTCACAACACACAACACACGTCACAACACACGTCACAACACACAACACACGACACGTCACAACACACGACACATGACACAACACACGTCACAACACACAACACACGTCACAACACACGTCACAACACACGACACAACACACGACACAACACACGTCACAACACACAACACACGTCACAACACACGTCACAACACACAACACACGACACAACACACAACACACATCACAACACACGACACAACACACGACACAACACACGTCACAACACACAACACACGTCACAACACACGACACAACACACAACACACGTCACAACACACAACACACGTCACAACACACAACACACGACACAACACACAACACACGTCACAACACACGACACAACACACAACACACATCACAACACACGTCACAAGACACGTCACAACACACGTCACAACACACGTCACAACACACGTCACAACACAATAAATGTCCTTATATTCAACAACACACATTTACAAACACACATCACAACAGGAAGTGAACTTGAGCTGGTAACAAGCGAATCTTCAGTCAGCGCTAACACGGGACAGAGATCTGTGAGAACTCGGAGCAGAGAGCACTCAGGCCCCGCCTCAATCACTGACACCTGACCGTCTGTCACAGGTGAAAGACCTGCTGTGACAACACGGATGGGGGCGTGGCCTGTGTAAGACCTGATGAGCATCAGTGAAACAGAATAAGAGCAGGGGTCCATTTCAGACAGCAACATTTGTTCTGAGCGTGTGTGTGTGTGTGTGTGTGTGTGTGTGTGTGTGTGTGTGTGTGTGTGTGTGTGTGTGTGTCTGTGTGTGTGTGTGTGTGTGTGTGTGTGTGTGTGCGTGTGTGTGCGTGTGTCAGTTGAGCTCACTGTGACACCATCAGACTGAGACTGTCTAAAGAGTTAAAGACCGTGGGCTCAAAGGGCTGATGTTTCCTCTGCCCAGCTTTGTATCACAGTGTGTACAAACACTCATCAACAAGTAAAAGAAGAAGAAGAAGAAGTGTGGTCCTCCTCTCTCTCTCTTTATTCCCTCTCTCTCTCTCTTCCTCAGCACAGCACGATGCTCAGATCTCTTCACGCTCAGAGACGCTGACGGCCTTAAACCTTTTGTTCATCAGCTCCTGCAGCTCGTTGTTTCTGTGCTGAACGTGATCATCATGTTTATATTTGTACGTCACAGTGTGACACAGGCTGCTCTGCCTGTATTACACAGACATGACTGAGCATGTGCGACACCAGACTGGTTCTTTAAACACAGCTCATGTGACATGCTGATATGTTTAAGACAAAGTACAGCTGATGCAGACGAGCGTTGACACTTTGTCCAGATAAATCTCCAACACACATTTTCAGTGAATCCAGTAGCTTGATGGACGAGGCCGGATCAAATCACTTAAATGTGAGCTCAGAGAACATCGTAGAGTTATTAATGAGTTATTAATCAGCTCTTAATCAAAGTACAATCAATTCATCAGGAACAGTTTGGGTCCAACAGGGTCCAAAACGATAAACTGAAAATACACGAGAATATTTATAAGTGTTAGTGTTAGGGTCATTTGTTTATTTTAATGTGTTTATTTTGCAATTGTTCTTTTTAGCAATTTCTTATAGAACCAAGCTGTCAATCAACTGGCTTTGGGCGGGTCTTCCTGTCTCTTTTAATGGAACTCCTACGACTCTAAAGCTAGCTGGCTAAAAGTGCAAAGTAAAAGTGTGATTCATGTTGTTTGTTCGAAGCTACAGACCCACAGAGGAGCGGGAAGTTCTGCTGGTATCAAAATGTTGAAATCAGAGAAAGTATTTAGACATTTACAAACAGCACGACCCTGCAGAGTTTGTGATGTAACAGCGTGTGGATCCTTTCAGCATCAGTTCAGTCGGTGACTAACAGACTGCAGAGGAGCTGCAGCTGTAATCAGGTTAGAGAGGGAAGCATCAGGCAGCAGGTCCACTCTTCATCCTGATTGTGACTGACAGACCAATAATTAGTAATCTGTCCAATCAATCAAATCATCTCCGAGCAGAGGCCTGTCACTGCAGGAACACACCCTCCCACTGTGCCTCACATCAGCTTTAAAGGCCACACCAGGAGCCCACACAGATCACACAGACCTTCTTCTGAAGACGATCCTCTCTATCTGTGAGACATCTTCAGCGACAGCACATCAGGGTTTTTATCAACGTTAGAGTTTCTAAATTAAGTTTGTATTTTACACTATGCTTTTGGAGAAGTACGCAAGTGTGTGACAACATGACAGAAAGGATCCCTACAGAGATAGACCTTTTTGTTACAGAGGAAGAGGATTGTTTTAACCACACACAGACGTTACATCGCTCTCTGCACACACACCAGACTCCATTCATAAAAGCACAGATTTTACCTCACAGGACACAGGAGCTGCTGGCTTACTGCTGCCTCGACCTGTTAGTTTGTTTGTGATATGTTTTGGGTTCTGGGTTGTTAAATGGTTAGTCTGGATCCAACAAAGTATTTGTAAACACACAATAACACAAACACAAACAGACTGAGGCAGAAGTGAACAAGCAACCCCATGGGGAAAATGCTGGTTTTGTGAAAGGAGTCTGGTTCCTTTGAAAAAGGCGATTCAAGCTTCAACTTTGTAATCTTTCTAATGTACAGAACTTTTGGCCTGAAGGTGGCGCTGTGATTATGATCAGGGGCAGTATTGTACATACTGTATAATCAAAACTGTACAAACAATGTACGACCGTACAGTCTGTGCAGCTTATTCTGAGCCATATTCAGGTGGCGGCCTCTAGTGGCCGTAATAAATATGACAGGAGACAAGACGAAGTGTCAGGGTGGTGGTCCCTCTCCCGTTCAGGCTGATTTACACCTGTCCTGGTTCATGTCGGGCTAATCATAACCTTGTATCTAAAACGGGGCTTGTTTCAGCGTCGTCAAGGCATTTTGTTAAAGAACCAAGATGGCTGCCGCTGAAACATTCTAACCTCCCAACAGCTTAAGACCCATATTTATGTTTAAAGTAATAAACCTCTAGTGGCCGTAATTATCAGCATTTTTATTCCATTTATTATTTTTACTTTTCACATACAAATTTATTTTAAAATAGATTCAAGATCCAGGAGTTGGATCCTCCTCCTCTCATTCCTTCTCCTCCTCCTCTCATTCCTCCTCCTCCTCTTCCTCCTCCTCTTCTTCCTCCTCCTCCTCCTCCTCCTCCTCCCTGTCCTGGGATACCTGCAGATTGAATCCTCTCCTCTGGAGTGACACGTTTCCCATCAGACTCTAAAAATGAGCGGGTTTAATTAATTGCTGTCCAATCCGTTAATAGCATCTATAATTAGAGACTCCTGAGATCACTGAGATTAAACAGCTGACTGAACTTCACGCTGCACTTTTACCTTTTTACTCCCACAGGAGCGTGTTCAGGTCGACACTGCACCGCTGCACCCTCACAGCACACAGTACTGCAGTACACACAGAAGGACTCTGATACCGTCCTGAAGTGCCGCTGTGACACCGTAACCTCCTGTTAAGGATTAATAAAGTGGCTGCAAGGGGTTGGTGCTGCCCCCTCACAGCTAAAAGGTTCCTGGTTCGATTCCCAGTTCAGACGTAGTGGGCCTTTCTGTGGTTCCTCCCACAGTCTAAACATGCTCGTTAGGTTCAGTGGTGACTCTACATCACCTGTAGGTGTGAGTGTGAGCGTGAAAGGTTGTCTGTCTCTGTGTGTCAGCCCTGTGATTGACAGGTGACCTGTCCAGGTGTAACCCCGCCTCTTGCCCAATGACAGCTGGGATTGGCTCCAGCCCTGAACAGGATGAGCGGTGTAGATGATGGATGGATTAATAAAGTATCTATCAGGCTAACTACAGCTGCCTGCTGTCCTCTGCTGCTCACTGTGACCGGTCCTGTGAGACACTGTGATGCACAACACTTCTCTGTAGGACACTGGTGTCTCTACAGAGAGGCTGAGAGACGTGGCTCAGAGATGGAGTGGGTCGCCCTCTAAGCGTAAGGTCGGCGGTTTGATCCCCAGGTCCTCAGCTTACATGTTGCTCCCAGAAGCTCTGCGTGTGAGTGTGTGTGTGTGTGTGTGTGTGAATGATAAGTGTATCAGTGGATTTGCACAGAGCTAAATCAGTGTGAGAATGTGTGAAGGGCTGAATGTGGCAGCAGTGTGAAGCGTCTGAGGACAGAACAGTGCAGTCCGTATTGTACAGCAGTAAACTGTATTGAGTGTAACACACTGCAGTGAAACAAAGTGCACCACGCTGAGCTCTCCTGACTCTAACACGATGTGGTCTGTGTCGCTCTGATGCAGCGCGCGGTGGCTGCAGCTGCGTCCAGGTCACTTCCTCCTACATGGAGTGAAAATAGAAATACTCCTTTACAGAACGTAAACAGTGTTGGAGCGTCGCACTGGAGTGACTCCTTCATGTGCAGCTCATTAACACATGCTGACTCAACCACACAGTGATGTTACTCACAGATCCAACAGGAAGTCAGGCTGCAGCTCAGAGTGACCTCCAGCTGCACGCATGGACTCGGTATCAGAGCGCTGCATGTGTGTACATGTCCTGTTCACGCGTGATCACGTGCAGAGCTCAGACCGAGCGCTGATTATATGTGGCAGGTCATTTTTTAGTTCTTCACAGGTCTGCAGAGAGCGCGCTCGTCTCTGACTCGTGTTTCATCAGCCACAGACTCAACAAGACTCCAGCACCATCAGGACCGTCAGGAGAAACATGTCAAACCATCTGCTGCGAACAGAAACAGATGAGCTGACTCATAAAACATTAAAACAGCTCTGAATCGTATTCCAACCGACCGCGGCACTTCAGACAAAAACATCCGTTACATCACCAACCATGTGACAGGAAGTGATGAGGGCCGAAAAACTTTAAATAAAGAAGAAAGAGAAACTTCTACAGTTAATCTATTTTTAAAATGAATGATCCTCACCTGACCTGTGTGACCTGTGACCTGTGTGACCTGTGTCATGGTCCTGCAGTGAACCCGAGCAGCACAACGTGGTGCTGCAGCAGGACGCACAAACTGAAGAGACACAACACAAACAATTCATCAATAATCACAAGAGATTTATGATTGTTGAACTCTTCCTCAGGCAGAAAGACACCAAATGTTGATGGTTCCACTTTGTAAAATGTGAGAACATCTAATCACTCTTTATTTCTTTATATTATCAGTATTAGCATGTTAGCATAGCACTGAAGGTGAATAATGTCAGCTCGTGTTACTCAAAGAGCCAGGCTGTAAACTCAGTGTCAGACGCTCCGCAGTTATTCTGTTTCCTTTGTCGCAGTGTTAATGGAACCGCAGTTACATTAATAACATGTAAAGTGGCGACAGTCATGATATATGACCCCCTCTGTAAAGTTTAACCAGGGTCCCACTTAAACCTTTTTGTCCTTCGGTTAAAACAACAACCAGGAATAATATTTTTTAGTATCAGCTTTTTTGTAATTAAAAAAGTTATTTATTATTGAAAGACGTTTGATTGGTCTGTCGGCATTGGCGAAGTTGCTGCGTTGCTTCTCGGTATCGTCGTGGAAACTCTTTCGTTGTGCTCTTTAGTTTCATTTGAAGTTGATCCGCTCCAGCAAAGTGCCGCACGTATTTACTCTCTTTGCGTCAGTGAAAACTTTCTTTCTGAACACCGCTTAATCATCTGTGAGCAAGCAGGATAACGTTAGCTTGACCTTAGCAACGGTTGGCAGTGAGGGTCAATCAAAATATTGTGACACATTCGGTCCCTGCCGGTGTTTGATGTGTTGAATGACAGTCGGAGTGATGTTCGTCCTCACACCTGACCTCTCGTTTTATTTGCAAAAGTAGAATTGGTCTCTGATTTGTCGAATCTTCAGGACTTATTTTGGAGCACGACTTCGACCCTGTGACACGCTGATATGACCTCTGAACTTTTAGTTGTCAGAGAAAACCTAAAACAGACCGGGTGCAGACTGAAGCTCAGAAACTGAAGTGAAACTAAAAGATGCAACAGCTCCAGAAGCTCGTCAGTTTCATCTCGATGTGATAAATGCATTTTAGAAACACTTAAAAGTATTCAGTTCAACAACAGAGCGGCCATATTTGTTCTCCTGTATGAACTTTGACAGTTTACATCAGAACTTCTCACAAACACTGAAAGACAACAAGGATGAGCTTCAGCCTCCATCAGACGCTGTTCTCCACTGACGATGATAATCGCTGTCGTTGTCCGGGTCAGAGACGCACCTGAGTTTGATTAATGATCCATGTACCTCAGACTGAGGTTGCTCTTTATGTTACTTCATGTAAGCGACGTACATCTGAGAGTTAACACAACACAAGCAACGATGGAGACAGGAGGGGGCGGAGTCAGGAAGAGCCAACACACAGCTTCAGGTGCGACCGGACACTGGTGCTGACAGGCAGAGCATAATGTGTGAGGAAACATCAGCTTCATATGACCACACACACACACACACACACACACACAAACACACCTACACACACACACACACACACACACACACACTAATGCCTCTGCAGATTATCACCCAAACACGCTGCAGCTGTTTGAGTCATTGTCAGAGCGATACCTGATATCAGTTATGGATCAGTGCATGTTGAGCTGTTCGATTGGGCTTTGGCAGCCGGGCTTCAACATGGTCATATGTTTGCTCTTCATTAATCTGCAGATTATTTTGTGGATGAGTCGATCTGAAATGTGACTGATGATACCGACATCAGTTCACAACCTTCATGTGTGACTCTGCAGACGTCCTCTGCTGCTTTCACCAACAAATAACCACAATTATTAATATTAAACATCAGTTTGCATCGTGTGAGCCAGCGTCTGCTCAGCTGCAGACAGTGCTGAGAGGACTGTAGACGATGGAGTCAGAGCGCCCTCTGCTGGACAAACTACACGATGACACCATTTCTGAATCACCCCGAGCATCGTTTTCTCTTCTTCATATCGACACACTGAGACTGACACAGCTGCGATCTGAGTCCAGTCACCATGAAGCAGGCTCTGATTTACACTTGTTTTTATTATTATTAATATTATTATATTTTGATACATTTCATTCATGTTGGAGTGTCGGCATCAGTATCAGATTTGATGTCAAGGTCAAGGTCATGAGCCCACAGCTGCATGTTAGCACTGAACAGTGAGAGAAACAAACACATGAAGGAACTCTGCTGAAACTTATTGGTTAATAAAATGTTAGAAAACATCAACATATCCTAAAAGCCGACGTCTTCAAATGTCAAACACAAACCAGAAGACTGAAGAGAATTCAATCAAGTTTCACATCCAACGATTCAAAGCTCCCGTCCGTCCTTCTGTCAGCACTAATAAACCTTCTGTGCTTCTATATTAAAGATTCAATGATTTTCTTTATGACTCAGAATAATACCACATACACAACATAACATGTACACACAAACTTTCAGTGGTTTGCATGCTAATTCTTCCTGCAAACAGCAAACTGTCTCACACCGTAGTGACCAGGCATCGGCCCCAAACTTACTTTGATATAAAACGTCCGTCTGCAGCTGAGAGGAACTTTTTACGTCTTCATTTCAGTCAAATAAGCGACAGAGCGGATCCTGTCCCTGCACACACACACATGACGTCCTGTTTCCACACACACACACCACATCACACATCTTTTACTTTCAGCTGAAATGTGCCGCATAACGCATCACTTCCTGTGCAGCAGGAGGTGCCCAGCAGAGTGAAGAGGGAGTGAAGTTACAAAGTTGTGTGTGAAAGTTTGAATGAGGAGGTGCAGGAGGAGCTGATGGAGACACTCACCTCCTGCAGAAGATCCTCAGGCCGGTGAAGGTCCTGCTGCTGTGGGGGCAGCGGGGTGCGGGGGCGGCGGGGGGCAGCTCGGCGTTGGAGGGTGAGGGGGACGAGGTGGAGGTGGAGGAGGAAGAGGAGGCCGCAGAGGTGGAGGTGAAGGGCCCCCCTCCTCCATCCTGCTGTTCCTCCTCAGGCTGCTGATCCATGGCCTCCCTGCTGCTCCTCTCACAGGCGAAGCGGCTTGGAGGTCAGCGTGGAGCTCTCACAGGCGGAGCAGGCAGACATTCTGACAGCAACACTTCCACTCAGCCCACACAGGAAGTGCAGCTGCAGGTCCTCCGTGTGTCTCTGCTCAGCTTCAGCTCACACCAGGAAGCAGCAGCACATTCAAAACAAAGTGGAGGAAGGGGGAGGTGGAGGAGGTGGAGGAGGAGAGGGGGGTGTCTTTTCTCTAACTTCCTTACTTCCTTCCTTCTCCTAGCCCTCCCAGCCTGAGGAAGCCTCTCTCCTCCTCATGCTCTCTTCTTCCTCCTCACAGCACACGCTCAGCAGAGAATCCAGGAAGTTTGAACCCAAACACAAAGAAGGAGTCTGTTCCTCCTTCTCCTCCTCCTCCTCTCTGCTGACCTGTTGCTCCTCCACTTCTTCCACTTCTTCCTCGTCTTCTTCTTGTTTTCTGTCTCGGTTGGAGCCGTGGGTCTCTGCTGCCCTGCTCTCTCTGTCCTCTTTACTTTTATCTCAGCTCTGTGGCTCTCCCTCTCTTTTTCCTATGTCCCGCCCACCCCTGGCTCTCCCTGCTCTGATTGGCTGACCGGGGGAGGTGAGCGCTTTGCCACCTGCTGGAGCTTCTGAGGCTGTGCAGCTTCTAAAAAAAGAGGAAATGAACTAATTTTCTCCTCTGTGGAGCTGAGTGTCAGGACAGAGCAGACGCACGAGGAGCCAGCGAGGCCTCCTCGTCCTTCTTCTTCTTCTTCTTTAATCAAACCCGCCAGAGGAAGAATTTCGAGGTGTTAAACAGAACAGAATTAACATATCCTGCACATGAGAGCATTTCTCTGCCTCTGCCTCTCACTTGGATCACATTTCTGAAGCCCTACTCTGCAATGTGCTCCCCTCCCACATAGGTTTTACATAAAGATGGAGAAGCAGCCCACACCGAGAGAGAGAGAGAGTGTTTGTACTGCAGTGAAGCAGAGGTCGCACGGCCGCAGCGAGGCCCACGCAGAGCCCTTCACCACGTGCACGTGGCGGCTCCATCCCCTGGGTTCCCCGCTCCGAGGAGGAACTGAAGGATGAGCCCGGGTTATTTTTGACAGCCAATTAAAACAGAGGTGCAGCGGCCAAGAGGACGGAGCTCAGATTGAGTCCTTTCTCTAAAAAAGATCCATCAGGACACGTTTCAACCAAAAAATACTCTGGTCTCAGTTATAATTAGTTCCTGATTTGTTTTTCCACTCAAATCTTCAACTGCCTGTGAAACATGTTTTCAATGACGCCTCCTCCGTCTCCCTGATAAAAACATCAACACCTGCTGAATGTGTAAATATTCAAGTTTAACGCTCGGAAAGTTCTCCAGATTAAACAGCAAAATATGAGCTCAGACCACGGAACGATTCATCTCTGGCTTTAAAACTAATAATAAAAGATGTGGGAGAATGGTAATTCTGTTATTTTTAAACCTGGGCTGGATTTTATTTATTTATTTATTTTTACATATTTTAGAGTCTAAATATCTATCGGACAGTGTGTGAGCGTCTCCAGTAGATGTGTTCATCCTGCAGCAGTGAAACAGGCTGTAATGGCTGCAACATAATCCTTGATGGGTCAAAGGTCGTCCACTAAAAGTTCTTGTTGTTTCCACTGACAGGCTCAGATTGTTATTCTAAGTGTGTGACAACATGACAGAAAGGATCCCTACAGAGATAGACCTTTTTGTTACAGAGGAAGATGCTTGTTTTAACCACACACAGACGTTACATCGCTCTCTGCACACACACCAGACTCCATTCAGAAAAACACTGATTTAAGCTCACAGGACACAGGAGCTGCTGCTCTGCTGCTGCCTCCTTTGGTTTGTTTGTTTGTGTTATTGTGTGACCGGAGTTTTAAGTGGTTAGTTTAGATCAATATTTGTGAAACACACAATAACACAAACAAACTACATTGAGGCAGCAGCAGAGCAGCAGCTCCTGTGTTCTGTGGGGTAAAATTACAGTTTTTTTCAATGGAGTCTGGTGTGTTTGAAGAGAGCGATCTGTGGTTTTATAAATGGTAAATAGACTGTACTTATATAGTCTCTGCGACCACTCAAAGCTGCTTTTTACACTACATGTCACATTCACCCATTCACACACTGATGAGGCTGAGGCTGCTATGTAGAGTGCCCAACTGTCAATCAGATGTCACATTCATACCCGTTGGCTATGCCACCAGGAGCAATTTGGGGTTCAGTGTCTCAAGGACACTTCGACATGTTCCTGAGGGAGCTGGGGATCGAACCTCCGACCTTCCGATTGAAGGACGACCGACTCTACCACTGAGCCACAGCCGCCCCGTTTTATAAAATGCAATCTTTCTTTTTAAAAGAAACCAAACTGTCAGACAGGAATGACATCAAAGTGAAGCAACAAGAAGTTAAAAAAACAGAAGAGCTGCTGATGTCACAAATAAAAAAAACATTTTTAAATTCATTCTGCATCATTTGTACTTTTACTTTGGATGCTGTAAGCGCAGGTAGAAGATAATATTCTGTATCGTTAAACATACAGTCAAGAATCTGAGTACTTCTTCGACCACAGATCAGCCCTGGGTGATGATGAGAGGAACTGATGGTGATGATGATGATGATGATGATGATGATGGTGATGATGGCGTGCCCCGCTTCCTGTACAGTCTGAGTGCAGATGGAGGCCTACATGTTGTCATGGCAGTTAAAGTGACAGTGACTGAGACGAGTCACCTCAGACGACCTGCAGAGCTGCTGCTTCATCTCGACACACAGACTGTGTGTAAGAAGAGGACACAGCCTCCAGGCTTAAATGTCCAGCAGGGGGCGACTCAGTGTGATCCTATAGAAGTCTATGAGAACATGCTCCTCCTCCTCTCCTGATGTATTCCCTCAGTAAACATGTTCCTAATGACTTTATGGTCTCAGTCTCTAGTTTCAAGTCTTCTTCAACACAGCATGATGTTCATTTAGTCACTGATGCTCCCACTGAGAGTCACACAGACCAGGAAGAGGGGGAGGAGTTAGGGCGGGGCAACCTGTGATTGACAGGTCACTTCCATAGCAACCTTAAAAATGTCTTGTTCAGTGTTTGGTTGTACTAAAAGACTCTGAGGAGTTGCTAGCCAACATTAGCATCCACATTCAAATCACTGTTACTGTGAATTACAGTTGCACATTGCTAACCAAGCTAACATTAGCTGAAAACTTAGGGTCTGCTAACGCTTCATAATCTCCAGCTCCACTTTCTTCTCCAAATATGGTCACTTCTGGCTCCAAAAAACAAGATGGCGGCGACCAAAACGTCTTAAAAACAGAAACGGGGTGACGTCACTAAGGCTACGTTTACTTCATACGGCAGGAATCTCAAAAGCTACATTTGTAGCAAATTAAAAGGTTCAAATATTTGTTTGTTGTGTGTTTTTAAAGCTTTAGGTGACCTGACCTCTTCCACTTCCTCCTCCTTCAGGTTTCTTTGGAGCGGAGATCCTCCGGGCCACTCCTCTGCCTCACCTGCAGCTTGTATCACAGCACTTGTGATAGTAGAGCTGCTGTTATCTAACACTGCGGAGGCCAAACTCTGCGCTCGGGGCTGAAGTGAATGTTACTGATGCGTCGGCTCAGCCTGAAATGCTTTTAACCTTTTCTGTCTCCAGAGAGAACGTGTTCAGCGCTCGGCTCCTCTCCAGCTTCAGAGGCTCAGCGCTGCTCTTACAGGCTCTTTAAAGTACATCATACTTCTGTCAGTCTTTGTTTTATAACTCGTACAAGTATTCTCTATGAAATACTCTAATACTATATTTATACACTCTCTATCCCTGACTTAAATACTTACTTCTCTCATATACTTATTTTGTCCTTTTCAGAATAAAGGCTCAAAATTAAATGAGTTATATTTTTATTGTTTCTTTGATGTACCATTTATGACAACTAAGAGTACAAAATATCCTCGTGATGAATGAACAGTATTTTCCATGGCTGATCCAGGACTGTCCACAGACCGTGAAGAACTGGACAAACTGTTATTTCACAGGGAAAAGTTTCCTCAATAATGTTCACACTCCATCTCTGAAAAATGTGTCGAAGCATGCTGGGAAATGTAGGATAAAGGACAACTTATAGTTCACGTCAGACTGTAAACACTGCAGAGCGAAAAGAAGAACCAAAGTCAACTTTAAGTTTCCTGTTAATGTGAGTTTGAATATCATCTGTTCATATCACTCAGGCTGATGGCTCCGCCCACCGAACGCTGCAGAACTGAAGAAGCCTTTCGGATGAGAGCGTCTTTAAGCTCAGAGTGACCAGAGCTGATGACTGAGGACCTTCATATGACAGCGCTACAAGCTGCATTTACTCTTTTCTTCATGTTAACACACCAGCAGTATCTCCTCCTCTTTAACAACGGCCTCAGATCACCTGCATGTGGTTTCGTGTTCTTATACTGTGACACTTTTCAGTTTGTTACACAACATATCACAAAGTGAATCCCCATCACGGTGAGTTGTATCACTTACCAAACACAGCCCTTCTCCCTGTGTCAGCACTCAAACAAACACTGCAGCAATAACAGAGTTACAGCAGCACGTGCAAACATCCAGCCCCACGTCAGAACATGTGTCCCTGCTGGTTCAGGAGCTGCGTGATCCAGTTTCTGCTAAGCCAACAGTGAGCAAACCTGGCTACCATTAGCTTAGAGCTAATATCAGCAGAAGAGAGCCGCCCGCCACAACCAAAGCTTTCATCTAGTGAAGCCTGAAAAACGTGGCTGATGCTGCTGAAAAACTTGGGTCAACGTGGTCAGGGCTTCAGTTCGTGGGGCGACCTCAGTATGGTTTCGTTGCTTGCTACACAGATGAGATGCTAGTTAGCTTATGTTGCCTTGAGTGGATATCCTCTGCTCATTGATCACTTGCAGGGCTGATCTGGCAGATCAGTTGGCAGTTGGCATTTGCAGAAGACTTCATCAGCGATTATTACGAAGCAAACAACACCAGGTCACTATAAGTAGCTATGACACAGCTAACAGGCTAAGCTGAGTTAGCTTTTTCTTTACTGTTATTGTTTGCAGAACACTGAGTGAATATGCTAGTAGTGTTGATTGTATCCAACAATGAATGATGAAGCTAACAGTATGTAAAGGTGAATTATTAAGGGAAGCCGCTCAATCACGTTCGCTCTCGTGCAACAAATCAGTGTTTTGTCAGAATGCTAACGAGCACCACGTGAACATGCTAGCTGTCTGCAGGATGCTAGCATGACGACACTGTAGTAAGATTTTGAATCTTTGAGGAGTTCCTACTGAAGTCTTTGTCAGGTTTGGCATGCTGACAGATCGTTGTCGTCTTGTGTCGAAGGGTTCAATCCATAAATCATAAACACGACATCAAACATGTCCTCCATGACACGGCCCGGCCCTGTGCTCCCTAATCACATCAGCCTGCCTGGGTTCAGCCTGATGGCTCTCTGCTGCTGGTTATGGCTCTAATAATTGGCCTGGAGGTAACTGTAATCTCATTATTCTTCCCAGAAACCCAGAAGCACAATGCACGACTGTTAGATCCTCAATGAGAGCATGACAGAGACCGGCCTGGTGAAAACGTGCACAGAACAGCAACAGAATTATGAACTGTGTCAGCGTTAACTGACTGTTGTCCACTTTAACACAACACACACCTAATCAATGCAGCACTGTGAGGATCAGTACGGAAGCTCGACAGGTTCATAAACAGTCACATGCAGTGACTTCAATACAAGAACAACCAGGTGTGAAACAACTTCTCTGTTACTAATTAAAAACTAGTTCATGTTTGGGTGTAATATGTTATCAGGTTGTAACCGACAGTTGCTGTCCTTGTAGAGTGACATAGATTTATTCTGAGCAATAAAAGACAACACAACTTTTACACGTGGAACCAAACGATAGCCAATCAGGAAGCGAGCTGACTGAAGCAGGAAGCAACCGCAGAGCGCTGGCGACCAAAGCAAACGTGCAGCATAAAGTAAGATGTGCAGCCCGTGTTCACGCCGTCTCCACCACTTCATCCACAGTTTGTTCTTTTTTCTTCCTGAATTTTCAGTAAAAAGTCCAAAAACTTTCATCTCATATCACTATCACTATCAAACCAGTTCTTCCTGCCCGTCGGCCGCCATGTTTGTTTACTCTGAAGTCTCGTTTGAGCGCCAGAGATTTCCAGCTGAGAGAGTCGGACTCTGGTTGTTGGTGGATGAAGGACCAGGCTTTAACCAGCAGTAAACACAAAGTACAGCTGAGGTGAGGAGTCGTTGTGTTTTCAGTGTGTTCTACCTGAAGCTGTGCTGATGTGTTTATATTTGGAGAGGTGATATTGGGCCTCCGTGTGCTGCAGCAGGTGTGGGGTGGAGCTGCAGTGGGAGTGGGCAGGTGCACAGGCTCCTCTTCCACCCTCAAACACTGCAGCCCTCCCTTACATAAAGAGCGTTACGAAACACCGTCAACAATCTGCTTTGATTCATACGAGCCGGTCATGAGTCACTTCCAGCGCGGCTTGAAAAAGTAACAGTGGAGCAGCGATTATGTCATCAGAGGCCAGCGTTTGACTGAACCTCACATGAAGCTCAGCAGCAGGAGGAGTACTCCAGAGTCCTGTGGGCCGAGCTCTAGTACACACTGGTGTCAGTACTTGATCACTACACAGGAACATTTCTCTGGTTTAGATTCAACATCACCTTGACCTTCTGACTGATGAGTCAGCACACGAGGAAAAAGATCCAAAGACCTCTCAGATGACTGCGATGTAACGTCAGGTGTTTCCTAACGATGGAGCTGAGGCCTGAGCCTGCGTCCTCTTCCCGTCTCCAGAAGGTGGAGGTTGTTTTTCCGCCTTCAGTGTGTCCATGAAAAGTTGTAGTATCATTATTTAGTCATGTATTTTATTTGTTTCACTTCTTACTTTACTTTGTTTGTTTGTTGCTCTACTTTCTGTCTTCGTCTTTTCCCACTTGTGTGATTGTGTGATTGTGTGCCCCGCCCTCATTGTTTTCACCTGGTCCTTTGTTTTCATCTTCTAACCTTGTTTCAGTGTCGATTATTCCTCCTGATTTCTTTCTGGACCTTTTTTCTCTTGGAGATTAGGAGAGAAAGACAAGGAGACAAAGAGAGAGGGACAGAGTGAGAGAGAAAGAGAGAGAGAGAGAGAGGGACAGAGAGAGAGAGAGAGACAGAGAGAGAGGGACAGAGCGAGAGAGAGAGAGGGACATAGAGAGAGAGACAGAGAGAGAGAGGGACAGAGCGAGAGAGAGAGGGACATAGAGAGAGAGACAGAGAGAGAGAGAGACAGAGACAGAGAGACAGAGAGAGAGGGACAGAGCGAGAGAGAGAGGGACATAGAGAGAGAGACAGAGAGAGAGAGAGACAGAGACAGAGAGACAGAGACAGAGAGACAGAGAGAGAGGGACAGAGCGAGAGAGAGAGGGACATAGAGAGAGAGACAGAGAGAGAGAGAGACAGAGAGACAGGAGGTTGTTGGTGTGTCAGGTCCCCCCAGCAGTCTAAGCTAGCAGCACAGGACCAGCCCGAGCCAGCCCTAAAGATTGAAGTCTACTCTTGAAGAAGAGAGGGTGTCTGCCTCCCGGACCCTGACTGGTATATTGTTCCAGAGGAGGGGGGCCTGGTGATTGAAGGCTCTACCTCCCACACTCTTAGGGTTTGATCCCAATTAAAGACAAGGCACAAGGCAGCTTTTACTGCTGCTCTCTGATTGGTCAGAATTTCCACATGTGAAAACTCCCTGAAGTAAACAAAGCAAGAGAGCACACGGATCAATCACACCACAGATCAATCAGTTCCATCTCCTTTAGTTTCTCACTGATCAGTCTGAACAGCTCCGTGTTCTCGTGCGTTTCCACAATCATCTGTGAAATTCCTCATCGCTCCCCCACGTCTGTCCTCTGCTCATCTCTCTGCGTGTCAGCACCCGTAAACACTACAACACACAGTTTCATGGTTTGTTTCCTGTACGTGGTCCTACTTTAAGACCGTTTACCTTCTCACCAGAGTCAAACCGGACCGTGGTTCGTTTGGAAACAGACCGAGACCCGTCTTTTCTAGCGGATCATGGTCCGCTTGTTTGATCCGCACCAGAGTTTCATTCTGGCGTTCACACCACCTAAACAAACCGCACCGAGGGGACAAACGCTCCAGGGTTCGGTTCAATCGGACTAAACAAGGCTGCTGTGAAGACTGTAGGTAGCACAGGCCTGCAACCTGGGAGCACAATGTTCTACTGGGATAATATGGCACTGTGACCATGAAGAGCTTTGTAGGTAAGAAGAAGGACTTGAAACAGAGATGTGAGCTCTTCTTGTCAGTACGTGCTGCAGCATTGCATCAGTCCAGCCTTTAATTCACAGGTGTTTAGACCAGGTTTCCCCCGTCAGGTAAAAAGAGGCAGTGCTGGAGTTGAAATGTATTTTCTGATCAAGATAACTTTTAATCTATAAAATAAATATAAAACATATAACAGGAGAAAACAGGTTGAGCATGGGAACATCCCGATGCTTCCCTTGTTCACCATGTTAGTGTCTTAACATGCTAACATTAGCTTATTTGTACTGAACGTTTATTAAAAGCCATCTAACATTTGTTGAGATATGTGTGGACATACAGACATTAGCATAAAGCTGCTAGCATGCTAATACACATGTTAAATAATAATCATTAGAACCTTGTGACATGTGTCATTTGTGATCTGGTGTCTTTTTTTCCTTCACTTTGAAGATCTTTGTCTTTGCAGCAGGTGGAGCCTCCTGTCTGCTAGCTAACACACAGACGCTAACAGCAACATGAAAGCCCCTCTGATTGGTTTAAAGTGTTCAGATGTGATCTTAGATCTGCTGTTCAAAGGAGAGCAAAGTGGAACTAAACTAATCAACAGACAGATCTGAGGAGGCCGAGGGGACATGAATGATGTTACACGTCTCTAATGAGAGCAGGAAGTTATTATCAAGCACATGATGGATCCACTGAGCTCACACACAGCTCACCAGTCACAGCTGTCAGTCGAACGACGGAGCGAGCTGATTGGTGTAGACTTACTCTGAAGAAGTCCTTTAAGATATATTTAAAGATATATTTTTATATTTAAAGAGGAATTCACGAACAAAGTGTGTGAGTGTCTCCAGTAGATGTGTTCATCCTGCAGCAGTGAAACAGGCTGTAATGGCTGCAACATAATCCTTGATGGGTCAAAGGTCGTCCACTAAAAGTTGTTTCCACTGACAGGCTCAGATTGTTATTCTAAGTGTGTGACAACATGACAGAAAGGATCCCTACAGAGATAGACCTTTTTGTTACAGAGGAAGATGATTGTTTTAACCACACACAGACGTTACATCGCTCTCTGCACACACACCAGACTCCATTCAGAAAAACACTGATTTTACGTTAGAGAGCACAAGAGGTGCTGATATTTTGCAGCTTTGACCTGTAAGTTTATTTTGTGTCATTTTGTGACTTTAATGTTTAAAATGATTAGTTCAGATTCAACACAATATTTGTGTAACACACAATAACCCAGACTAAGTAACTGATCGAAGCAGAGGTAGACCAGAAACTCCCGTGCTATGCAAGGTAAAATCTGTGTTTTTGTCAATGGAGTCTGGTGTGTTTGCAGAGAGCGATGTAACGTCTGTCTGTGGTTAAAACAATCATCTTCCTCTGTAACAAAAAGGTCTATCTCTGTAGGGATCCTTTCTGTAATGTCTGCAAACACACCAGACTCCATTCAGAAAAACACTGATTTTACATAACTGAACACAGGACTTTCTGGTCTGCCGCCGCCTTCATCGGTTCATTTGTTTGTGTCAGTTTGAAACTTTGGTGTTTAAAAGTGTTAGTTTGGATCAACAGTACATTTGTGTTGCACAAACCAACTAACAGATGGAGGCAGCGTTGGATCAGAGAGTCCTGTGTTCTGTGGGGTCAAATGACTGTTTCGGTCAATGGAGTCTGGTGGTTTGGATGCTGATGTTAAAATTGAATTTAATTCCCATTTGTAACCAGTTCATGAGAACCACTCATCACTCTCTTTTCATTATTGTATTTCTGCAGGGTTTTAGAGTTTAGATTATTTTTCTTGACACTTGTACGTGCTGTGACAGTTCTCTGTTAACAAAAGGGATTTCTTCTTCTTGTTTCATTGTTAGTTGGCAAACAAGCTTAGAGGTGCATTACTGCCACCAGCTTGACTGGAGTGGAGCAAGGAGAGTACATTTAAGGCATGTGGGGATATTTTACAGCAACAATAAAAAGAAGTACATGTCAGATTGAACTCTGCTCCCTCTGCTCTTAACAAGCAGCTCTTTCAGAGGGTTGGCACACTGAACATTACTGTTTGCATTTGTATTTCTCCCACTGAATGTGTTGACTATCTATCCATTATGTCAACTCTAAAGGAGAAAGCATTATGAATTTACTTTAAAGACATTATGAGACACTTCCTGTGTTTCTGCCCATTGTTAAGGAGGCGCTTGACCTTTGACCCGTGAAATCAGAAAGATCAGGGACATTTGATACGAGTAAAAGTTTCTGTCAGTCCTTCTCTCCTGTGTTATTTATCAAACCGTTAATAATAAGTTCTGGATGTTTGTCATTAATCCTGAATGCAGCCGTTTACATCTCATAAATGTTTGTGTTCAAACAGTCCGGAGTCTTCTGCAGAGCAGGATGTGCAACGCAACATGTTTGAAGCTGATCAGAGGCTCTGAGAGGTGAATGGACTGTGATTACAGACTCTCAGTGACCTGAGCAGTCTGGTGTGTTCATGTGTACTCTGCCTCCCTCTAGTGGTTCCTCTCAGTCATTGTGTCCTCAAACAACAACAACAGAGACACTGTGTGGAACTGTGCAAACAAAATACTTTTTAAATGTGTTTGCAGCTCCTGCTGACCTAAATACTGAGGAGCATAAATGTTTGGATATTAATTTTGATTATCCAATAATTAGTAATTTAATGAGCTGCACAGTGGTGCAGTGGTTAGCACTGTGGCCTGCAGCTAGAAGTGTTGTTCTCCCCGTGCATGCGTGGGTTCCCTCCGGGTACTCCGGCTTCCTCCCACAGTCCAAAGACATACTCGTTAGGTTCATCGGTGACTCTGACCGTAGGTGTGAATGTGAGCGTGAAAGGTTGTCTGTCTCTGTGTGTCAGCCCTGTGATTGACTGGTCAATCAATCAATTTTTATTTGTATAGCACCAAATCATAAGCAAAGTTATCTCAAGACACTTTCCAAACAGAGCAGGGGCCTACACGGCGAAGCGAGAAACTCAAACTCAGAGCAAACTGTGATTTTAGAAAGAGAGGAAGAAGAGACACATAATGCAGACTGACATCGCTCAGCTGAAAAAAGCAGACTGTGTAAATGTGCAAATATAACAGTAGCTCTCACTGCTCCATCATTAGGGCACCATGTATTATAACACCCGTGTAGCCTATTACATCAGATGAATACGTTGCACAGATGTTTTTTCATTGCGTTACTGACAGATTCAGACCTTACTCTCTCAGCCGTATCAGACGGACCCATGGAGCAAATAAACAGCCTATAAAGTGTGTTTATCAGGCTCTGTTGTGGATGTACAAGTAAAGCACAATAAATATATTTCATGAATATATTTAATAAACTCAGATGGTAAACAGGAAGTGTTTTACCGCTCGCTCTCTCTCCCTCCTCCCTCTTATGATGTGCTCACAGAGCTCCTAAAGCAAGAGACCTGATTGGTCAGTAGGTGGTGCTTAGTTCAGGTTGATCTCTTATCTCCAGAGCAGGTTAGGTGTTCAGCATAAGTTACCATGGTGATCTATCCTGGTAAGAGGTGAACCAGCTACGTAGTACTGAAAACTCTGAGTGAACCCTGAAGCACCCGTACTGAAAACTCTGAGTGAACCCTGAAGCACCCTGTTCTAGACCGTACTCTTTGTTGTTTAGAGAGAGGCCTCGAGCAGAACCAGACTCATGTTGAACAGTTGAAGTCTACTAACAGGTCTACTATTAGCATTAGCAACAATAATAATGATACTATGGAGAAGACTGATGTTAGTAGTTGTTGCAGTCTGAGTTGAGCAGGTCCACAGCAGCAGGTGGTCTCAGAGAAGCTCTGTGTGTCAGGTCCCCCCAGCAGTCGAAGCCTATAGCAGCATAACTCTGGGCTGATCCCAGCCCGAGCCAGCCCTAAAGATTAAAGTCTACTCTTAAAAGAAGAGAGGGTGTCTGCCTCCCGGACCTTGACTGGTAGATTGTTCCAGAGGAGGGGGGCCTGGTAATTGAAGGCTCTACCTCCAACACTACTCTTAGACACTTTAGGTACCACAAGCAGGCCTGCATCCTGGGAGCGCAATGTTCTAGAGGGGTAATATGGCACTATGAGCTCTTTAAGATATGATGGTGCCAACTGAGTCCAGTACTTTGGTTTATGTCACAATACCTGCAGAACTGATGACATATCACTTTAAAGGTTAGATCTAGATGTCTTAGGCCCTCAGGATGTTTTCTGCTTCCTCGTGTCAGTGTCATTTCCAGGTCGGCCTTAGCTGGGGCCATCACAAGTCGATAATGAGCACTCACCTGGACAGTCTCCAAAAACCTGCTTAGATAGACGCTTCAATAAAGTCAGATACACATCGGGATGACCTGCAAGAAACAAAATAACCAAATGAACAGAAATGTTCACGAACAACTGTGTATGTCTGTGTAGGTATCAAACACTCCCTCTTTTGTGCAATGAATACAGATGGATATAAAACAGTAACTGCAGGAATGTACTGACATCAGGAAGGTTTGTCATTTATCACTTCCAAATGTCCCAAAGAGTTTTTAAATAAAAAGTAAGGATATAGATTTAGAAACACTAACTACAAACAAAACTACTGAGACGCTCCTTTCGGGGGTTTTTATCAGCACTATATTTTGTTCACTATTGTGTTACTACCTTTTCCTTTGATGTGTTGTAGTGTTACAGTATGTACAGCAATGGAGGAAGTATTCAGATTGAAAAGTAGAAAAGTGTTACTAGACGAAAAAAATTTAATAGGGTAACTCAGACATACAAATAAAATAGTTTCGTTAAACTAGAATTTAGAGTGTATAAACAGTGTGTGAGACGTGTTGGACGGTCTGTTCGTCCAATAAAGCGCACACAGATTATCTGTCTGATATTTACATGAACAAATCGCCAAAAGGCTTCAACAGCACAAACACGGCCCAGAGGTTACGTTCAGTGACTGAGTTAGCTGAGGGGACACCTAGCAGACAGCTAGCAGCTCCCAGCTGTCACTCAAAGAGGCCACGCCCCTAATGCTGCATCACTGTAAGCCTTAATATAATGTAAACAGGTGAGCTGTATAAAGATTCTCCCTGTACAGTTGTCATGAAGAGAGAAATGAGCTATAGAGACCCAAACTGTTTTTTGTACCAGGCTGTAAACATGTTTATTTCTGCTGTAAAGTTTAACATGGGGCTCTATGGGGACTGACTCACTGCTGGAGACAGCCTCAAGTGGACACCAGAGGAACTGCAGCTTTTGACACTTCCAAAAGAGGCTACTTGTTTTTTTCCCCTTATTTCGGCATACTTTCACCTCCTTTTGGTCTTTTGACAGTAATGTAAAAATGGCAGAACTACTGTGAATTGTGACTATATTCTCAGAATTCAAAGTTTTTTTTCAACTCAGTTTGTATTTCATCCTCTGCAAAATAAGGTTTGAATTCTGAAATAAAAGCAATAACAATGATGTTCATGTACATTTTGTCCCTTCTTAATTTTTTTCCTTTTTTTTCTTCTTAAAATCTGAATTCTGATATTAAAATCAGAACCAAAAAAAATTCTAAAATGTATTAAAGTAAATGTAAAGAATTGCAGAACAATTCTGAAGCAGAGTATAAATACCTGAAAGAATTATTTACAATATCTTTTGTCCTTTTTAATAAAATCGTTTTATACTTAATTAAATTCCACCACTGGTTAAATCATTTGTTAGGAAGACACCCTGAAGCCACTGAGCCAGTCATGAAAAGGCAGCGCCACCTGTCCTCGCCCTCTTCCTCCATAAAGTGCAACAGTGCGGGAGCTCATGCAGCAAACAGCCGAACATGAAGCCTGATCGGCGGCAGACTGAGGGCGGACGGCCCGGCTCTGGATCCATGGAGGTGAACCGGAGAAGAAAGAGTAACACAACAAACTGTTCCGTTCCTCTGCTGTGTGTGTGTGTGTGTGTACCGACTTTCTCTCCATAGAGTTTCACTGAGTTTACATCCGGGTTTTTTCCCTAGGCAATGGGAGTCGCAGCACCGCCGTTCCTTAGGCAAAGTGAAATAAATTCGCCGCACCGACACAAAAAGTAGTCCGCTTTTCGAACACATTTTCTCCGCAGCTGGCGTCGCTGATCGGCTGGATTTAACGAACTTTAACAACAACACGCACAAATATCAAACGCTTTGTCGCGGATAAACGAGCATTAGTGGGCCGGGTAAGTAGTTTTTGTCCCCCTTCCTCCAGCTCCGAGGCGCAGGGATCTGTGCTGTGCTGAGGCTGAGCTGAATGAGATTGAAGAAGAGTTCTTCTTGTTTTGTAGCTTCAGTTTCTCTGTTTTTACACAAATTTACTAAAACTAAATATAAAATAGAGCAACAAGATAAAGCTCCGCGGGAAGCAGTGAGCCGGACTGTTTATCTGCTGTTATTCCATCGTGGATCGGCTTCTTAGAGATATATATTTAATTAATCTAGAGGAGGACTGCTGCTGAGTAAGTGCACATTGGGCTTTTTAATTTCATAACTTTAATTTTCTCTGTTGTCAAACTTCACCTGTGTGCTGCTCGCGGGCTGTATCCGTGTGTCTGTGTGTGTTTGCGGGCAGGTGTGTGAGCTGGCAGCCGGTGTTGTATTCAGCTCCCCTCTCTGTGTTTCTGTGTGTTTAGCTGCTGTGTTTCTTATTCTAGGAGTTGATATTCTGGAGGACAAGGGGCCGATATAACTTAGACCCACCAACGCCTGCTCGGTGTCACAAATTAGAAAGATGGCGTCTTTTGGGACTATTCCTGCGCGATTTTCTTTATTTCCACTCTGTTTTTCTTTCACACCACCGCCGACGACGTTATTATTGATCTTTGATGTAAGTTATCAGCGTGGCTGGGAGCGTTAGCCAGAGCGAGCTAACAGGATGGTTAGCATTAGCCGCTACAGCTAACGTTATCCACTTGTTCTCTGGTAACATTTCACAGCGTCTCGCGGAGCAATGTCGGATGTGTGAGGCTCGCTTTGATGATTTTAGCAACAGTGAGAAACACTCAGGAGCCGTTAAACGTGATTTTTCACCGTGTTGTGAGGACCTGACGAGGCAGCTCCGGTGAATATAAACGGAGAGATTGAACACTCAGACCGCCATAGTGGTTTAATAAGAAGGTTATAAAACATTTATTTCACCGCCGAAACAAAAAAACACTTTTCAGTATTTCAACTCCCGCAGCTGAAGCTCCTAACGGCTCTCATCTCTGAAAACCTCCATTTTAGCTCAGTTTCTCGCTGTTTCGGGGCCTCTGCGACGGCATGTGATGCTGATGGAAGTTTATCCAGACAACTTCATGTCCCACCCAGGGAGCAATTACTCCAATTAACCGGCAGCGTGTGCACAGAGCGGGGGGACCGGGGCAGGGCGGCTCCGGACTCCGGGCTCCGGGCTGCTGCTGCTTTTATAAAGAGAACATTTATTTCAGATGAACTCCATCTTCATCCTCCTCATCCTCATCAGGGACACATGGAGTTAGTCACAGAGGTCAGGCATCATATAACCTGTTTACATCACTGCAGCTTCACTCGGTCTCTGTGTATTTTACTGGAGAGACTCTGATGGAAAGTACTTTGAGACAAGTTCTGTAACGAGATGATGATTTTCTGCTTCTTTATACTTTTACTCTGCTAAACCTCAGATTGAAATAATGCTCTTACATCTCCACTACCTTTAATTTACAGCAGTATTTACTACTGAAAACAAATAGGCTACTGCTGTGAACTTCTCACATAATTTACTTTCTATAAATAAACCTAATCATGTTTTTACTCTGCTGTAAGTTTCTGCTGATGCTCCACTAGGAGAGGAAAGTGCTTGCCCACTTTAAATGTGATACTTTTACTACATCAAGCTGACAGCACTGTCGCTGGTTCATGAAGCTCATTATACTCGTATACTTTTACTCTGATATTATAACTACATCTATCTTATTCTCGAGTACTTCTACTACAGATACCTAAACTACTTGGATATTACTATAATATTGTAACTACTTAAAGCTGTTCGTGACTTTTATTGGACACTTAAACTACAAAAAGATGTTAATACTTGTGTAATTTTACTAACAAACTATAAGAACACAGAGCTGATTGTACTGTAATAACAGAACTACATCAATCTTAGACTTGTGTACCTTTTCTACTTCTACATCTACACGAAGTGGATAATACTTTTACTACATTAAGCTCAGAATACTGCTGATACTTGAATAATTGAAGCTGATATTATTGTGTACTTTTACTACTGAAACATGTACTACACAATACTTCTACTACTTCTACAACACCTACCTGAAGCTAATAATACCTGTACTTACTGTGATACATGAATCTGTACTTGTGTACTTTTACTACTGAAACATGTACTACACAATACTTCTACTACTTCTGCAACACCTACCTGAAGCTAATAATACCTGTGATACACGAATCTGTACTTGTGTACTTTTACTTTTAATACTATGACTAAATGAAACTGAAAGTACAAATTACAGACGACAATATAATTATAATAACCTGTTTTTATGGAGCACTTTTTAAATCCACATTACAAAGTGTTTTACAGAGTTAGCAAAATAAAACACACAAGTAATGAAACGATGAGGTTTGAAAAGAAGACATAATATAGTTGAAGTTACAATAGTTATAAAATACAAATGAATGAAGACATTTGTGTATATCTGCTTATAGCGGCATTATGATGTGTTTGAAGTCATTGATCAAAGCTATAAAGCTGTTTACAGAGGCTGAGACTGAAGTCAAATGCAGGACAGGAAACCTACAGGATGTGAAAGTTTAAAAAACCCTCCGAAAATGTGAAGTCATGATTCTGATTTAAGGCAGATAAAAATCCTTTTAAAGTGTGAACCGTCAGCCCAAAGAACTCGTTCTGAAGAAGTGCTTCTTGTCCTGTTCAGTACTTTTAATAACTAATATTCACACACTGATATTACAGTAAGAAGTATCATTAGGTCTCATTTTGATAAGGTAATGTACTCGAGTAAATGGACTTGTGACAGTCGGGGGGCAAACTGTGGTCCGTGGATCATATGTGGCCTCCTAACAACAAATTTAGACGCTTTTATGAAGGCTCAAGTTTTTACTTTCATAGTTAAAAAAAGAAATCAACATTTACATTATTATTTTGTCATTATGTCCGGCTGCATAAAAATCACTAACATTTAGAATTGAACATGTTTTGCTTGTGATTGTGTGTTATTATTAGGGCCGCACGATATTGGAAAAAACGTTCATTACAATATCTGTTTGTTCTGCGATATTTATTTCAATTTTAAAAAGTACATGAAATTATAGCAGATAAACGCAGTGTGTTTTCATGTTTATATAAAAACAATGAACAATCATACTTTTTATTTGCTTATAATAAAACAAACTCTTGGTTCAGACTCTGACACCTGCATGAAACAGTGGCGAGTACAGGTGGAGCGACAGGTTCTTATTAAAACAAATACCAACAGACCTGTGGGCTGCAGTTTATTACTACGTGTATGTCATCAACCTGCAGATGTTCTGGTGCTGGTTAACGCCGTGGCTACATAAACCGATAGTTCACAGCGTGGACGTGCCGCAAGTGTTTACTTTTAGCGGCTACACCTGCAGCACACACCTCCTGAGGTCCTGCGATGTGAATATTGCACATGTGCACATCGCAATTGCGGTTGTTAAACGATATATATCGTGCAGCCCTATTAGTTATAGATTTTAAAGTTGTTTTTAGATGTGTTTCGTATCGCCGGATTGTTTGCGATAATTTAGACCTTAAATAAGAAGAAATAGGCCCCAGTTTTAAACATACCAGCTGCTTATTTATGTGACCTTTGACCTCTGATACACTTCTGAAACAGTTAAATAAATCCCTGTTACAAGTTTCTTTTTTGGGGGGCTTATTAATTAAAGTAATGATATTGTGTAGTTTGTGTAGTTTCTGCGTCTGATTACAAACGTGACTTTTGGAAGGTCAACCTTTAGCTTGTTGTGTCTGACACGGTCAAAACAATTAAAGGTAAATAAGCCTGTAGTTCTAAGAATAAAACGTACACCTGCTGTTGCATTATTCTGATTAAAACGTATAAAACAAAAACAACTTGTAAAGTTAACTCAGTTGTTGATGTTGGGTCAGTGTTCAGTGGTGAAAACATTTATTCTAGCACGACTCACAAGTACACAAGTCCTAAAATACTAAAATACATCTGATACAAACATTGTTCTTTTACTAGATTTATCAGACAGCTTTAGTTTTAAGCTGCTCATAAATGTTACATTTAAATATAAAACTAAACTGTTTCCACTCTTTCATTGTTTGAGACCTCTTTTATAAAGCAGCTGATTATACTTCTGACACTTGGAGTCCTCTTTGATGTTGTAAATAAGTATTTTCAATGGTTTTATTGACACTTTTAGTCTATCTATCTATCAATCTATATGTGTGTGTTTATGTGTAAGTATATATATATACACGTGTATATGTATGTATGTATGTATAAGGAAGCAGGGAGTTGTGCAACAGGTTTTAATTGAAATGAATTGAATATATTTTATACTTAAATGTTTAAAGGAGAAACAAACAAAATATATCAGAGCTGAGCTTCATCAGAGTCTCCCGTCTCGTCCGTCTGTGTCACCAGGTGACACTTGGTGACGTGATGTGGATCCTGACTCTCGTCACTGAGTCATGTTGTCTTTGTTTGAGTTTAAGTTTGTTGATCTCAGGCAGACAAACTGAAGAGTGAATAAAAGAGCTGCTGGTGAAAGAAGAGAACTTATAAACTATGTAAATGAGTATTTAAAGAAATAACACAAGTCTGCAGTGAAGTAAAACAATGGGTGAAATAATCAGTGTACACTCAGTTTGATCCAAAAAAACAAAATATTTGATTTGAGAAGAACAATTTTATTTGTATTTATTTGTTTCTAACATGTTTAAAAATCAAATAACATTGGGGCAAACAAAGCAAATAGCAGAACTTTCTATAGAGTCTCAATCTATAACTAAAGTCTGTTCAGTGTAAGATGACGTGAGAAAAACACTTTGATCAACAATCAAACTTTACACGGAGAAACTTTTTGAATTCTGACATGAATTAAGGTTACAGTTATTGATCAATATTCATATTTTCTTGATTAACTAATAACAAAGTTAGAAACTAGTAAGAAGTGCTCGTCAACAAAGTCCTTTTGTCTTCAGATTGTTGAAAAGTACAAACATCTGGAAGCAGAAACGTTTGTGACTAAATTGTATTTCTATGAATCAACTAATTGTCGTGAAAATTAACTAAAACCAGGAAGTCTGAAGATATTCCTAAAGGAGATGCATTCAAGGTTCAGCTTAAAAAACATGGAAATAACAGCGTTTCTGTCCAAACGTAGAAAAAACATACAAAGGAGATAAAATCACACATTAAAACAATGTTCAAATATCTTTCATGACAAACATGTTTTGTAACCATCACAGAGAGAAAACATCAGGCTGAAGGTTGCATAGAAACCTTAAAAGGAATTGTACTGTAAGTAATGGACATCCTAAAATCACACTATACTCAGAAGCCTCTCTGTATAGAGTTCATGTTTCGTGCCTCTCCTGATAATGAAAAAGGAAATAATAGTTATTTTTGTACAGAATCAGAATGTGTTGTTGTTTAAATGTGTTTGAGTGTGTGTGAGGATTTGTCTCAGGTTATCATCTGGTTTTATAAGAGTGTGTGTTTGTTCTGTGTTGCAGGGCAGCACAGAGGGGTGGAGTCCAGTCCCACAGCCAGGTGGTGAGTCACATCATTTACTTAAATAATAACAAAGTCAGTTTAAAGTTGATTTTATTATGATCTATTATTAGAACTAATGAAGTAACTGATCAATAAACAAAGTGTCACTTCAGGACTGAAGTAAAAATGAACAATAACATCAATAAGTGACATCTTCATGCTTTTTTCTCTTTATACAGCTCTTCTTGGCTACAATAAACAGTTCAGATGTATGAATACAAAGTAGTCTCAATCTGTTTGATTCATTCTGTAAAGTTACGTAAACCTTTTAAGGATATAATTTGATAACATATAATAAAGTTAGTTTTCTTGTTCAGTTAAATAATGATGCAGTAAAATATTCTCCAGCCTTTTAAGTGAAATAATAAAAGCAAAGAAATGTTAATTTAACTTTGTTTAAAATACATTTAAAATGATCTTGTTTTGTTTCAGCGGCACTTTAATGCTTCAGGTGGATGGTTTTCCTACTGGAGACGGTGTTAAGGTAAAAAACTATAATTAATAATAATAATTAATCTCATGTTTGTTCGGTTTATTGATGATTGAAATACATGTGTTCATTTGGACTTAAAGTTTTACTGTTGCACTGACTGTGTGTCTGTCATGAGACTGCCTGTGACCTTGTTTGACCTTGACATGAAAGTAGCAGCATCACACAGGACGTCCTTATATGGCTGAACCTCACGTTGCTATGACAACAGCAGGGAGACCCAATGTTGCTGATTCCGGTTGAACCGTCTGTTTTAGACCCTTTACCTGTGTGTGTGTGTGTGTGTGTGTGTGTGTGTGTGTGTGTGTGTGTGTGTGTGTGTGTGTGTGTGTGTGTGTGTGTGTGTGTGTGTGTGTGCAGGCTGATCGATCGGCTGGCAGACTGACTGGATCCATGATGGAATTACAGACGTTACAGGAGGCTCTGAAGGTGGAGATCCAGATCCATCAGGTACTCCAGCAGCACCTGTACTGTATATAGTTACTGTATCTACTGTTATTCTAAGTGTGTGACAACATGACAGAAAGGATCCCTACAGAGATAGACCTTTTTGTTACAGAGGAAGATGATTGTTTTAACCACACACAGACGTTACATCGCTCTCTGCACACACACCAGACTCCATTCAGAAAAACACTGATTTTACCTCATAGAATACTGAGAGTTGGTGGCTATAGGTGCCTGGACAATTTGATCTGTTTGGGTGTTTTTGTGTTATCCAAATATTATATGGGACTCAAACGCTAAACTCACACAACAACACAAACTAACTGGTCGAAGCAGCAGTAGACCAGAAACTCCTGTATTCTGGGACATAGAGCAGCAGCTCCTGAGTTCTGTAAACTAAAATCACAGTTTTTCTGAATGGAGTCTGGTGTGTGTGCAGAGAGCGATGTAACGTCTGTGTGCGGTTAAAACAATCATCTTCCTCTGTAACAAAAAGGTCTATCTCTGTAGGGATCCTTTCTGTCATGTTGTCACACACTTAGAATAACAATCTGAGCCTGTCAGTGGAAACAACAAGAACTTTTAGTGGACGTAAGTTGGAGACAGTACAGCTGATTTCATGGCCACTGGAGACACTTTTTGTACCTGTTATTTTGTCATTGTCATTTAGACTCCAAAATATGTTAAAGTAGGGCCTTCAAGTTAAACAGGTATGAAGCAAAAACAAGTGCATCTCAGGGTCAAAGTTGTACAGAGATGAGATACATTTTTAAAGCACATATAAAAGTTCTTGACATGACGATAATGATATTAACTTTATTAATGGAACACCTAAAAAGGTAACAAAGTGGATGAAGCAGAATTAAAACATTTCAGGAGGACAAATAAGACCATTGAAAACAGTACAAACAGCAGTGTGTATACATGTGGTTGTAGCTCTGGGCTGTGACCAGCAGGTGTCGCTGTCATTTTTATGACTTTTGTCTCTTGTGTCCTGCAGAAACTGGTTGCCCAGATGAAGCAGGACCCTCAGGTAAACCCTCTCTACTATAATCACAGATTTATTAAAGACTGTACCTGTTCATGAACACACCACAGACCGTTTACATCACAGCATGGTGTTTGTTTTCTCCTCTCAGTCTGACAGAAGAAGAAGTTTTACAGTAATTTGTTGTTTTTGCTCTGACTCACTCTTCACTTGTTTTCAGAACGCAGATCTGAAGAAGCAGCTCCACGAACTTCAAGCCAAGATCACAGCGCTCAGCGAGAAGCAGGTACAGTAAATCACACACACACACACACACACACACACACACACACACACACGGCTGGTTTCAGTGTGTTTCTGTTAACGAGGCGTTCAGCTCAGACATCTGTCTGCAGGAGAGAAATGAGAAAAGGTCTGTTTTTAGGTTCACAGTTTGTTCACTCAGAGGTTTTTATTATCGGTGGCTGTGATCGCTCCTTCTGTCCACACTGACCGTAAACACATCACTCCTCAAAGTACCTTTAGTTTCAGTGATGGAGGAGAGGACCCACAGTCTCTGAACATGACGCTTCAGCAGAGGGTTTCTATGAGGGCTGCTCCCTAAATATTTGTATTATTAACTCAGTTAAATCCCTGAACTGAAGGTCTTTCTGCTGCGTTCCTGCACAACTTAACACAGAACAACAGTCTGACAGGATATTAACTGATTCAGAAGGGGTAAAGAGTGATTTATCCATCATTAGAAGCCTTGCTGTTGTTTCTTATTAGTCGGCATAGTTACCTGGGCTGTCTTTAATATACCTGGGCTGCAGAGTAAAGTCTGTGTATGTGAAACACTGTTATCTGCAACCAGGACACACACGTGTCATGTGTCTGACTGTGTAGAAATCTGATGTTCACACTTGTCAGATGATCAAAGACATTAAATGTGAGTCTGACAGGTTAGAGGAGTTAAACGTGCTGCAGCTGGACTCAGACGTGACAGCACGTCTCTCTCTGTTGTATTTATCAGATTGACTTTCCAACAGAAACAATAACCGTCTTCACCCAGAGTAATCCATAGATATGGAGGCTGCCTGTGTGCAAATGATGGGGTTTGTTTTGTGCTGTTAGATTTCAAACATTTGGCCTCCATAAACTAACAACATGGCTGAATGTTACTCTTCAACCCCCTCACAGTTTTTAACACAAGAGCACATCCTTTTACATTCCTATATGAAAATATTTTTGCTGCTGCGTTACAAAAACAGAAAAATACAAAGAGAAAACACGAGAACCCCAAAGCTGACCGCTCCTCCTGTTTCAACAGATGGTCATCTGAACAAAACAGAGAAAGATGAAAAACATAACAAGTGCTGAGAAGAAAAAAATATACAAGCTTGGAAACTGTATTTTCACAGCAGAGGTTCACTTTGAAATGTGTTCAATCTAAATCTATAACTGAAATGCTGCACGCCCCCTCATCCTCCTAAATGCTGGTCAGGTTCTAACATGTAAGTCATCCTCTCTAATGTCGGACTTGATCACTTCTGTCTGATCCACTGAGTGCTGCTTGTTCTATGAATGTGGTTCCATAACAGTGCAATACCATTTCTGGCATCCTTAAATGCTCACACATTTTGAACGTTTATTTTCCCCGGTGAAAGTCACTTTTATACTGATTTATATTTCCTGATATTTCACTGTTTTCTGGCATGTTTCGCAGAGAAGACTTTCAGAGAGTTTACCGTGACCTCTTATCAAAACAACTGGAGACACATTTAAAGATCAATTTACATCCAGAGCAGGTTTTTACTTCATGCCACTTGTTAGTGGGCTACAGTGGGTGCCGCCATTGTTGTGTGATGTCAGACTTCTTTATGAAATCTGGGGAGATGCATTTCTTCTGAGTTTACATTCAAGAGCTGTGACTTTCAGAGGAGGTCCTTTGTTCTTTTTCAAATAGGAGGTTGGAAATTTTGAATTCCGAGTTGTCTTGAACGCAGCATAAATAGCCGATAATAATCACCAGGGTTGAGGAGAGGATAATAATGTTTTTCTGTAAATTTGGGCATGCTAGTATTGTTTGAACCAAGCTAACCAGTAAACCAACATGTCTGTGCTGAGACATCCAGCCAGTTATTTTACCTCCCGTCTGATTTCCACTCTCTCCAAATCTTTACTTGTTTTTGTGCCTTTATTTTTAACCTCTTTGAGCGAGCCGCCTATTTTTATCCGACTGTTTGCTTTCATGTCGTTGTGTGAAACACTTTGAACGTGCTCCTGAGAGGTAAGTGTAGAGGGAGAGAAACTAGTTGTAGAAAAAGAATTAGTGTCTCTTTAAAACAACAACAATAAGCTTTATAATGTGTACGGGTGCAGGAGGACGTGTCTGAATGTCGAGTAAATGAGGCAGATTAACGAAATGGAAAGTTTGTATTTGTGCTCAAGGACTGCTTAAAATTCAAGGTGTTTCCAGACAATCACTGCAAATTACACCTGCACACCGCTCTGGCTGTCAGTCTGTGGATGTTAACATGCAGAAGAAACACAGGCAGGGACGAATAATGTCGTCATCACTGGAAACTGTTTCGCTTTGTGCCGTCTGCAGCTCTTCTGTTCTGTGTGAAGCCAAAGTTTTGGTTTCACCTCAGATTAGGGATAAAAACCTAAAGCGATAGTTCAGCATTTTAAGAAACACTATTGTTGGTCCATGTTCAGATGGATGTCAGTGTAATAACAGAAAGCTAGTAAACAGTAGTACTGATACGTCAAGCCACCGGACTCCATTGATAAAAACAGTAATTTTACCTCATAGAACACAGCAGCTGCTGCTCTGCTGCGGCCTCCATCGGTTAGTTTGTTTGTGACAATAAGAAAAGAACTTGTTAAAGTGTTGTTGTTGTTGGGTTGTCTTTTTTATTCATTTATATATTATTTAAATTTCATAGACAACTGCAATGTACTAAAGAAACAGCTGTATGGAATGATGAATTTGTAATCATTGCAATAAAGTAATAAAAAAAAAAAGCAAAGAAAAGAAAGTAACCGCTGAAGGCAGTGACAGAGCAGCAGCTCCTGTGTCCTGTGAGCTTAAATCAGTGTTTTTCTGAATGGAGTCTGGTGTGTTTGCAGAGAGCGATGTAACTGTATCTGTTTGTGGTTAAAACAATCATCTTCCTCTGTAACTAAAAGGTCTATCTCTGTAGGGATCCTTTCTGTCATGTTGTCACACACTTAGAATAACAATCTGAGCCTGTCAGTGGAAACAACAAGAACTTTTAGTAGAGCAACAATTTTCTCTCTGTGGCATCCTGCTGAACATTTTACTGCTGTCCAACCAAAAGAAGTCCTCAGTCAGTTGTTTAATTTTTTCCCTGTGAGTGAAATCATGTTGTAGCTCGACAGATTCTGAAAGGTGAAGCAGGTGAGATACTCTGTGTAGGACTTCCTGTTTGCAGATGTAAAGGAGATGCTGGAGGAGCTTCTCTGTGGACAAGACTCAACTGGCCAAATACCTGCAGAGAGTCATAGCTGAGCGATTAGTTGAGGCCAAAGTTGTGACTCCAAAAGCTCTCAGCAGACCCTGATTAGCAGCCTGTGTTACTCTAGAGTGAAAAAGACATTTATGTTTGCCAACTGAAATGTATGTTGGTGCAGTAATGAATCAGTAAGATATCAGGAGTATTCAAAGACCGTAAGACACCTGCTCAGGCAGAGATCCGGTGTGTGGTGAAAGGGCTGAGTTCAAGCAGGGAGATAGAGACTGTAGTCTGATTTAACTGGTCTGTTTGTATCCGACTGCAACCCTTCTTTTCAGGGTCACACACCCAACACTGTATTTTAGGATCTGCCCAAACTAAAGGTTGTGTAAGTTATCTGAATTATGCTCTTGATGTAAAATACATTTAAACGGCACTGTTTCTATTGCAAACTGTCAAAACAGTTGTTTTTTAGATATTTTTAAAGTCAAATGACTTTTAGACTTATAAGAAACATTTACATTTCGACACTTTCAGATCCATGTTTTGTGTTTGTTCAAATTCTGATAAAAAAACAAATTCTTGTATATTTCAGAATTTATGACACAATTTTGCTACTTTAATAGATTGTTCGGTTTGACTGCCTTGCATAAATGTTTAGCATAGGTTTGACATCACAATTAGCAAGACAGTGTATTTCTATTAGACCTCTGTAGTCATAAAAAACATCTCACTAAATATTTTCCCACCATGTCCTCTGACAATGCAGATACTTCAGGGTTTATTAAAGCAACATAAAATCATGTTACATCTGCAGTGTGTCCTTATTGTGAAGACTCAAAATGTTTGTACCTTTTTAAAATATAGTTAGTGGTGAAAACCGCTGCAACAGAAACAATAACCTGGTTATTGTTTCATGTTAAAACCACAATGCTGCTCCGTTTTTTCTGCACTCTGAGAACCAACGTGTTTGGCACAAACCTCAGCGGTGACTCTATCGTAAAACCTCAGCACATAAAACGTCTGCATGTCAAGATTAGAGCGGGTTAAACAGGAAGTGTGTTTTTAGTGAAGTGTGCGGACTGATCCTTTAAAAACAGGTTGATAAGAGCAGAGAGGGAGTCTGCGGGCTAATCCTGTGTGATAAACGTCCCCCTGCAGCAGATAGAGCTGCACGTTATTAACTGCAGGTCAAACGGCTCTCTGAGAGGGGAGCCGGGCACTTTTCAGTCTGCTCGCTCTCTTCAGGACTCTTTATGATTGTGTGTCGCTGCGTTAACTTCCTGCTTCAGAGTCGAGTGTTGCCAGGCAACAGATGGGCTTTATCTTTGATTGTGAATTCATACGTCAGTGCCTCTGTGCCTCTGTTTTCTACTCTACAATGTGCAGTGTGTTCTGTTAATCTCCAGTCTCATTAGGAGTCAAAGCCAATCAGATCAGAGCGGCGATATTAGCAGTGTAACATCTGCAGATTATTGATTATTGACCTGTTAGGAAGAGCCTCCTGCTGTGGATTTGTAGTTTTTCTTTTCAAAATGGCTGATGCTTCACTTCTCCTCAAACATATGGATTGTCTTTGCTGCAGTATAGCAGTCTGTAGTGTGCATGTACTCATGTAGTACCATCAGAGACTGGACTTTCTGCAGCTACAAAGACTCTGCTCTGCCTCGGATCTATTTTTTATTATTTATCCCTCAATAAAAATCCAGTCATTCAACTCAAGGGAGGAAACGCAACTTAGAAAGTTATTATTGACGGCAACTTGTACGCTATTAGTGTTGTTAACTTCTATATTCTTGTTTGCATTAGAGGGTTTTATTTTTACATGTTCTGCGGTCAAAATAAGTATGTAATATATGTATATGTAATGGCTGTAACAGAATCCTTGATAGATCAAAGTGTTAAAGAAAAAGACTTTTGAACTAGAAATACTGATTTAAAAGTGGTTCTGCTATAGAAATCCTGCTGCTCTTTGGGACAAAGTTTTGCCTTCCCTTAACCTCCTCTCCTCTCCTCTCCTCTCCTCTCCTCTCCTCTCCTCTCCTCTCCTCCTGCAGAAAAAGGTGGTGGAGCAGCTGAGGAAGGAGCTGTTGGTGAAACAGGAGCCAGAGACAAAGCTGCAGCTGCACGTCCAAACTCCCCCAGTAGGCGGCGACATCAAGCCAGCCAACCTGCTGCAGAGCCAGCAGATACCTGGAGGACTGCAGCAGGTAGGAAACACTCACAACCACACACTGTTTCTTTCTTTGACTGTATTTCAGACGAGTACATTTAATATTATACTTCAGAGAAAAGACTATGGTCCATTTTATGAGCGTTAACGTTATGAGAGAAAAAGTGTAAAGAACCTCCACACTAGCTTGAAAATGTTTTAATATATGAACAATGGATGAAAGTATTTTAACCAGAAGCCAGATAGGGTTAGGCTTAGCTCCTTTAACCTCAGCTCTGTCTCATGGGTTAAATTCTCCCCCAACAGACGCTGACGGTCACGCCGGTCCTCACTACGAAGACTCTACCTCTGGTGCTGAAAGCTGCCGCCACGCCCACCCTTCCTGGCTCTGTCCTGCCACAACGCCCGCCCACTGTTGCAGTGGTCACCACAGCTATCACCAAACCCGACTCACAGAACACCCCCATAAACCTGCAAGTGGCCAGCAAGCTGACCAATCAGAGCTCGGAGCCTGTGCGGCTTGTATCCAAGAACGCCATGGTGGTAAGACATCCCAGTTCCCCTGCTGTCCAGTCATTTGTCATCGCCCTCCTTTAACCTGACTTATTGTACAGTATGTGTTGTCATCTGTAGAGTTGAGAGGAGCTACTGTACTAGCTGTGGGTTTTTAAACTAACTGTCAGGGTTTTTAGAGGGTTGAAAAGTGTCCCTGCTCTGAGTGAAGGATGTTTCTCTAATCACATGGGAAGTTCTCAATCAGGCTGGGTGTGAGTGGTGGCCTTCAGTCAGCAAAACTGACAGCAGCAGACGTGTCAGAGTAACAGCAGACGTGTCAGAGTAACAACAGACATGTCAGTGTAACAGCAGACGTGTCAGAGTAACAACAGACATGTCAGTGTAACAGCAGACGTGTCAGAGTAACAACAGACATGTCAGTGTAACAGCAGACGTGTCAGAGTAACAACAGACGTGTCAGAGTAACAACAGACGTGTCAGAGTAACAACAGACATGTCAGTGTAACAGCAGACGTGTCAGAGTAACAACAGACATGTCAGTGTAATAGCAGACGTGTCAGAGTAACAACAGACATGTCAGTGTAACAGCAGACGTGTCAGAGTAACAGCAGACGTGTCAGAGTAAGTGTAACAGCCAACGTGTCAGAGTAACAGCAGACGTGTCAGAGTAAGTGTAACAGCAGACGTGTCAGAGTAACAGCAGACGTGTCAGAGTAAGTGTAACAGCAGACGTGTCAGAGTAAGTGTAACAGCCGACGTGTCAGAGTAACAGCAGACGTGTCAGAGTAAGTGTAACAGCAGACGTGTCAGAGTAAGTGTAACAGCAGACGTGTCAGAGTAAGTGTAACAGCCGACGTGTCAGAGTAACAGCCGACGTGTCAGAGTAACAGCAGATGTGTCAGAGTAACAGCAGACGTGTCAGAGTAAGTGTAACAGCAGACGTATCAGAGTAACAGCAGACGTGTCAGAGTAAGTGTAACAGCAGATGTGTCAGAGTAAGTGTAACAGCCGACGTGTCAGAGTAACAGCAGACGTGTCAGAGTAAGTGTAAGAGCAGACGTGTCAGAGTAACAGCAGACGTGTCAGAGTAAGTGTAACAGCAGACGTGTCAGAGTAAGTGTAACAGCAGATGTGTCAGAGTAAGTGTAACAGCAGACGTGTCAGAGTAACAGCAGACGTGTCAGTGTAACAGCAGACGTGTCAGAGTAACAGCAGACGTGTCAGAGTAACAGCAGACATGTCAGAGTAACAGCAGACGTGTCAGAGTAAGTGTAACAGCAGACGTGTCAGAGTAACAGCAGACGTGTCAGAGTAACAGCAGACGTGTCAGAGTAAGTGTACCAGCAGCAGTGTCAGAGTAAGTGTAACAGCAGACGTGTCAGAGTAAGTGTAACAGCAGACGTGTCAGAGTAACAGCAGACGTGTCAGTGTAACAGCAGACGTGTCAGAGTAACAGCAGACATGTCAGTGTAACAGCAGACGTGTCAGAGTAACAGCAGACGTGTCAGAGTAAGTGTAACAGCAGACGTGTCAGTGTAACAGCAGACGTGTCAGAGTAACAGCAGACGTGTCAGAGTAAGTGTAACAGCAGACGTGTCAGTGTAACAGCAGACGTGTCAGAGTAACAGCAGACGTGTCAGAATAAGTGTAACAGCAGACGTGTCAGAATAACAGCAGACGTGTCAGAGTAAGTGTAACAGCACACGTGTCAGAGTAACAGCAGACGTGTCAGAGTAACAGCAGACGTGTCAGAGTAAGTGTAACAGCAGATGTGTCAGAGTAAGTGTAACAGCAGACGTGTCAGAATAACAGCAGACGTGTCAGAGTAAGTGTAAGAGCAGACGTGTCAGAGTAACAGCAGAAGTGTCAGAATAACAGCAGACGTGTCAGAGTAAGTGTAAGAGCAGACGTGTCAGAGTAACAGCAGAAGTGTCAGAATAACAGCAGACGTGTAAGTGTAACAGCGGACGTGTAAGTGTAACAGCAGACGTGTCAGTGTAACAGCAGCAGACGTGTCAGAGTAACAGCAGCAGACGTGTCAGTGTAACAGCAGCAGACGTGTCAGAGTAACAGCAGACGTGTCAGTGTAACAGCAGACGTGTCAGTGTAACAGCAGACGTGTCAGAGTAAGTGTAACAGCAGATGTGTCAGTGTAACAGCAGCAGACGTGTCAGTGTAACAGCAGCAGACGTGTCAGTGTAACAGCAGCAGACGTGTCAGAGTAACAACAGCAGACGTGTCAGAGTAACAGCAGACGTGTCATTAGCACAGATCCACATCTGCTGTGGTTTTGTCTCAGGTGCAGGCCACCACCACCGCCCAGCCAATCAAAGTTCCTCAGTTTGTCCCTCCTCCTAGACTGACGCCTCGACCCACCTTTCAGCCACAGGTGCGTCTCTGTAAGACCCGCCTCCAAACCCTAACCCCTTCAGATCAGTGTGTGTGGCCCACCTGAGGTGACTCGCTCACTCTCCAGCAGAGGGCAGAAGTGCACCAAAGCAAACACTCATGCCTTGCTCCGTGGCACTAAAACATTGTTTGCTCTGTGCTGCCTCTACTCATCTCTTCTCCTCTCGTTGTCGTTTTTGATTTTCCAACTGACCTGTGAACGGGTTGTTTTCAAGGTTTCCTGCCTGTGAATGTGTGTGTGTGTGTGTGTGTGTGTGTGTGTGTGTGTGTGTGTGTGTGTGTGTGTGTGTGTGTGTGTGTGTGTGTGTGTGTGTACCTTCTGTGCTGAGAGCTTGTTTTCCTGCAGCTTCTTGGTATTTTGTGTTCCTGGCTGTTGATGTGTTTTAACCCTTTCAGTGTAAACATGTTGGTGATGTTTACCTGTGCTGAGTAATGCCACTGGGAGCTCTGCCTGGTTCCTTATAAGGATCAGTGCTAAAAGTAGCTATGTTAGCATTTCCTGCTAGGACACAGCAGTAATAAAACTCTGTGTTTATCTAAGGTGAGTTTGGATTAAATGTGGGTATAAACAATAAAAGAGGTCGAGTTTTTATTTCCCAAACAATCAGAGGACTTGAGAAAGATTTGGAAAACTATTCAAAGAAGAATCTCAATCAGAAGTCTGTCTGAGTTTATAGCTCTGTTGTAAAATGAGTAATATTATTAGTATCAAGTAGAGCCTAACCGATATGGGCCTATCATAGATTAAATCGTTATTGAGATGCATATGTTTTCCATATGTACTGATATTAAGTATTATTTTAAAGAATAAGCTTAGCATAGTCATATTGGTGAAAAAAATGGTGCACAATCCACAAAAGTTTTAGCTCAAAGTAACTATATGGGCCACTGTATTGGTAATATATGACTTTTTATCTTCCATCATAGCTATTTTTTTACCCTTGTATTATCTATATCTATAATTATTCAGGGAATTTAAGTGTTGCATCCAAAAAACGTTGGTTACACACTTTAAAGTTTGTACCTTCATGACCATAAATGGTCGTTACAGTTGTTCTTGTGGCAGATACACAAGTTACTTGTATTTGTGAGAAGCAGCAGAACTAGTAGAAGTATTAGTAGAGGTAGCTGTAAATCAACAAAAAAGGCATTAGCATTAGCATTAGCTGTAGTAGTAGAGCAGTAAAGCTCCACAGTGGTGTTACCAGGCAGTGTCGGATCATTTCTGTGTCGTTTTCTGATTGGCTGTGTATTGGTTCCAGGTAAGGCCAAAACCGGCCACGCCCACCAACATCCCCATCGCCCCCGCCCCTCCCCCTCCCATGATGGCGGCCCCCCAGCTGCTCCAGAGGCCAGTCATGTTGGCCACAAAGCTGTCATCCTCGCTGTCCTCAGCGGCTCCCATCCACCAGGTCCGCATTGTGAACGGACAGCCGTGCAGTAAGACCGGTACCACCCCGCTGACCGGCATCGTCATCACCACGCCGGTCTCTGCCACCCCCGCCCGCCTCGCCAGCCCCGCCCAGGTACCCAACATGACCCCCATCCTCACCCCGACACCTGCCCAGCCGATCCAGATCAGCAGCCTGACCACTGAGCCCAAGGTAAGAGGGCCACTGAGCCGCGTCTTCAATAACTGCTTGATTTTTTGTTAAAATTTGTTGACATTGACATTTTGTTGACAAAACAAGTTGTTCCCACTCAAAGATTGGATGACCTCCATCTGATTTAATGTTGTACTGACAGCTATCGTCTTCTCCTCCTCAGCAGACTGTTAAATCAGGAGGTGGAGCCGAGCAGAAGGCCATTGTCAGCCTCCCCTCTTCTTCCACTCCCCCGTTGTCTCCTCCTCCTCCCAGGCCCAAAAAAGAGGAAAACCCGGAGGTACAGCAGAGTGCTGACTGTCGCATGATGACTGACACTGTTTCTCTGATAATGTCTTTTAATAGAACTGTTTTTATCTCCTGCAGAAACTGGCCTTCATGGTGTCTTTGGGCCTCGTAACACACGACCATTTAGAAGGTGAGTGATGGTTCAGATAACTGGACGTTCTTCTACCGGCTGTAATTTCTGATGTTTCTGCATCAAAACTTTGTTCTAATTGCAGAAATTCAGAGCAAAAGACAGGAGAGGAAGAGGAGAACGACAGCCAACCCGGTGTACAGCGGCGCCGTGTTTGAACCTGAGGTATCCACAGCAACAGCAAAATCACCTGAGACATACATGTTTAAACTGTTCCAAAAGTGACAGGCTCAGATTGTTATTATATTATTATTATATTATATTATGTGTGACAACATGACAGAAAGGATCCCTACAGAGATAGACCTTTTTGTTACAGAGGAAGATGATTGTTTTAACCACAAACAGACGTTACATCGCTCTCTGCACACACACCAGACTCCATTCAGAAAAACACTGATTTAAGCTCACAGGACACAGGAGCTGCTGGTCCACTGCCGCATCGACTAGTTGGTTTGTTTGTGGAATTGTGAATTAATCAAATATTGCAGAACTAATCATTGAAATCATCAAAGTCACACAATAACACTTATCAAGCTAACTATTCGAGGCAGCGGTTGACCAGAACCTCTATTGTTCTGTCAGGTTAAATTATTCTTTTCTCCATTGGAGTCTGGTGCCTTTGAATAGAGGAGGAGTTTGTGCATTCAGCAGGGACGCTGTCGTTTAGTCCATCACATGACTGTCTCTTTAACATGTGTTTTTTTCCCCTTGTGTTTCAGAGGAAAAAGAGTGCAGTGAGTTACCTGAACAGCCCTCTGCACCAGGGGACCAGGAAGAGAGGTCCGTATGAAATACTGATCCACAGGTCACAGACTAGAGACTGTTAGACAGGTGGACAACAGAGACAGTAAGACAGACAGGAGAAGATATATGAGATAGAATCCTGTAGAGGTATAAAATAAGATACAGCACAGCAGTGAGAGAGCTTCAGTAGGAACAGAAGATCCAGTAGAATAGAGACTAATGTTGTTAATCAGTACTAATAACAGGCTGTAACACCAGTCCTCCCTCCTCCTCCTCCGCTTTCTGTTTCCTGTCGCTTCACTCAGGTTTATGGCTAAAGCCAGATTTAAACTTGTTCACCTCATACATGTAAATCCACATCAGAGGTTTGAAGCACTTCAGCTCGGGCTGCTCCTGTTTCTCCTACAGGTTCCTGTTTCTGTCAGACTCACCATTACTCAGAGTTTATTATAATGTAGGAGTGAAGATGGCACAAGAACTCGTGACACATCGTCCTCGTGATTTTAATAGTTTATCGGTCTGTGAAGCACACAGCTGACTCAAACACACAATAAAAATACACATGACGATGAATGATAATTTAAATCTCTGTGTGTTTTTCTTTACATCATAAATTCATCATTCAAAGTGAAAGTGATTCTTAGCAGCAGCCTGAGCTGATGAATACGAAACGTGGCTCCTGCTCGTTGGTGAAGAAGTTTAAATCAGGTGAAACGTTCACACCTGTCCTCTAAGGAGTCATAGGAGTGAAAGAATGAATCAGAAATAGACACTTAAATAAAATACAAAATAAGAAAAATGAAACATGGAAATATGTAGAAAAAAAGGATAAATCAATGTTGTAATATAAAAATAATCATTTGTATTATATTATCTTTTTGTGTATATTTATATAATTTAAAAATATTTATGTATTTTTATGTAATGACATGTATTTATTTTTATCAGTAATAAATAAATAAAATACGATTTCAGTGAATAGAACAATATCAGAAAATAAATGAAAACCTTTTTTTTATTTTTAATGTAATGTTTACCTTTTTATAAGTCTCTAAATATAATTTTGCGTAAATATAAAATATTAAGAATATTTAATATACTTCAGCTTTGTTTGTTTTCTCCTGGTGCTTTTTCAGAATTGTTGCTCTTTATGCCACTCCTATGACTCCGACTGTTTCTCTAGTCTTGGAATTGTTGAAAGGCATTCTGGGAAGTGTAGGCATAAAAGCAGAAGCACCTGAGACCGGTTGAGTCTTCACTGCTTTGCTCCTATTATATATATTTGGAATATTGACTTGACTTTAGAACGACTGTTATTTAAAATGTTCAGTGAGTTCAGACGAGAACAAAGTGACGTGTGAATGTTAACACGACTCCAGGGAACAACGCGACTAACAATCGATCCTCCTAACCAGGTAACCTTCTGTTTACCGACTAATGTAAGAGGTGTAGCACTTTAAAAGTCTCCACTAAACCTTCATTTGACAAAAAACTCAAACCTAAACCAGATGTAACTCACAGCGTCAGATTTTGTCACATCAGGAGCCTGGAGTTTAAATTGTGGTCATGAAAGGGCTGTCGCTCTGAGGTCACGTGTTCTCTGTTTATTTATGTTTGACTATTTTTAGTCCAAGAAGTCAGTTTATAAAGGACTGAGGCTGCGGCTCAGTGTTTCCCCAAATTAAGGACAAATTAAAGCTACAAGAATTATCCAGCTCAGTAAACGAGCGAGTGTATCTGTCGCTAGAGAAATGTTTCACAGCTCTGCTGAGCTGATGTACACACTGTATAATGTCTCTTAGTGTTTTTAATCTTTTTATTGCCACCTACTTTTTGTCTTTTTTTATTACTCGAGTACTTCATTTAATTAGCCTGTTTTGTGAGCTGCTCTAACGAGTTAATTTTCCCAGTGGAGGATCAATAAGGCTTATCTTATCGAAGTCTTTAAGAAGATAATATCAGCCATCATTTGGCTCTTTGTAATCATGAACTTCTTGCTTTATTTACTGAAATAAAGCTGCTCAAATACCTGAATCTTGACCTCAGTGTTTCTGGCTCTGGCCCTGTTGACGCCCTGCGATAGCACCAACCTGGTCAGGTGACCGAGGTGTGTTAAACTCTGACACTGATCCATCTGTTGACTGCAGTAGGTTGTTGTAGAACTCGGCTGCAGCTTGCATGGAGCCAGTCTCCTGCACTAACACTGCTGTCTGTGCTTCTGACTCCTCCTCTTCCTCCTCTTCCTCCCTTACCGCTCCCCTGTCTCATGCTAGCCAACGAAGACTCCCTTTCCAAGGTATGTCATACAGACTGTTTGTTTTTGTTTTCTTCCCCCCTCTCCATCTTTCTTTTTTTCTTTGTTTTCCGTCTTTGTTGTCTGTCTCATTTCACCCAGGTCGCCCACCCAAATACAGCAGCGTCCCGGAGCTGGGCAGCCTCACCCCGACCTCCCCCTCCAGCCCCGTCCATCCCCTCCCCCTGCCCAGCCCCAGCTCTGGGGATGTAAGTAACGATGGGGGAGACGGTGACAGTTCAGAGGGTTGGCAGCCCCGTCACACACAGTCCTATTGGCCCAGTAGCTCTGTCAATCATTTGCACCCCAAGACCTCCACAAACACGTCCATTAGTTTGTTGTCTCCATGTGATAATCATCAGTCATCACTTGATTTTTACTTTGATTCAGCCTTACAAAGTGAACAGCATCCATTAATAATAACCTCGGGTGTTCGACAAGGACAAACACGCTGCAACGGCCCAAAAAGCTTTCATTAGGAGAAACGGGCTGCAGATTCAGAGACACGTCAAAGTCCAAAACATGCAGCAGAAGGGTGAAACAAAGGCATTACAATAAGACGCGCTGCAAACACAGGAACGCTGCAAAGTCCAGAAACACAAAAGCAGAACACACAGGCAACAGAGGAACACTGCTTATCGGCTGAAGAGCTGCAGGCCTGCAGGAGCCGCTGACACGCTCTGCATTTTGTTGGCCGTATGTCACCTGGTCAGGCCTTTGGATGCTGACTTTGCGTTGCTTATGTACTCGCTGCGTGTTTGCTGTTAATGCATTTGTTTCAGCATTCTGCAGCAGCCGTTGTCTCGCCCTTGTTCCTGAATTCGCAGCCCGTTTCTTGTGATGGAAATGTTTTGGGCCGATGCAGCGCGTTTGTCCTTTTCGGCATCTGCAATAACCACTACTTAGAACACATTCTAACTCCCAAATGTCAAGTAACTTTTCTGTGGGCTCAGTCGATTAACACACCATGTCCATTAGACATTAGACCAAGGCCAACTGTAAACTAAACAGAACCAGATCACGGAGCCTCCCCCCGCCTCGCCTCTCCACAGATGGTTGGTGGGGCTCAGTTGGGCAGGAAAACTGATTGGTCCAATTCTTCCTCACAGGGAGACATCCATGAGGATTTCTGCACTGTGTGCAGACGCAGTGGCCAGTTGCTCATGTGCGACACGTGTTCTCGTGTTTATCACCTGGACTGCCTGGATCCACCCCTGAAAACCATTCCTAAAGGCATGTGGATCTGTCCAAAATGTCAAGATCAGGTAACCGCAGCAGTCGTGACTGATCCTGAGTCAGGGGGAAGGGGGTACCGCAGTCCAGAGAGGGTCCGTTAACGGGGCCGGTAGCTGTAATTTTAAGACTGTTCAATCCTTTGTAAGCAGAAACATGATGCAGTATTGTTTTTTTGTGCTTCTGTCCCATTCATTGTGTCAGCACAGATCTGCATCTCACATCCATCCACTTCATTGCCTGTCCCCTCTTCAGCCTCACCACAGGGTGGCGCTAAATTTGTCTCCCTTGAATCTTTTCTGAGTCTCAGCCTTTATGACAACTCCGAGCTTCCCTCCGCAGATCCTAAAAAAAGAAGAAGCCATTCCCTGGCCTGGTACTCTGGCTATTGTTCATTCCTACATCGCTTACAAAGAAGGTGACGTCCCAATGTGTTCTTAACTCAAACATCTGCTGACAGTTCAACAGCGGCATTAACTGTTTAGTTTGTTCTCTGCTGCAGCTAAAGAAGAGGAGAAACAGAAGCTGATGAAATGGAGTTCTGAACTGAAACTGGAGCGAGAGCAGCTGGAGCAGAGAGTCAAACAGCTCAGTAACTCCATAACGGTAAGAAAACATCTGAGCAACACCAGGAAACATTTCAGCATGGGGGGAGAAACGGCTGAAAGCAAAGCAGGACGTCTGTGGGGGCAGGAAGTATGATCGCGTCAGGTCGCTACGTCAATGTCAACCCCACCTGCAGCCTTCACCTTCAAACAATGATTCAATTTCTATATCTGGATATTTTTAAAACTGTTTGTTTGCTTGTATTGAATCAGTGGTTATGTCGACCTCAGGGCTAAGCACAAGCACCTAAGACTCACCTAAGCTTGTTGTGCCACAAGGCAGTGAGTTCTCTTTGAAGTATGCAAGACATGCACAGCCATGACAACGCTCCCTGAAATCGTTCCCTCATTAACATCTGTGGCTTTGTGCCAGATCTAACCATGTTGTTTTTCTTCCATCAGAAATGCATGGAGACCAAAAACAGCATCCTGGCTCGTCAGAAAGAGATGCAGATGTCCCTGGACAAAGTCAAACACCTGATTCGCCTCATACAAGCCTTCAATTTCAACCAAGCTCTGGCAGAGACAGACGGTAAGGACATCAGTGCCAGGGTCCCGGACAGAGCTGAAGGTGCAGTCAGCTCTGAAGCTGCAACAGAAGATAAACCTGCAGAGAAAGTAAAAGATGGGGGCTCGTCAGCCAGCAGCAATGCTGATGGAAATGACAAACAAGAGGAGCATGGAGCCACAGGGAACAACCAGACAACAGCAGCAACAGGAGGAGAAACCAAAAGCCAGGCTGTGCTAGAAGACAGCGCGGTCCCAACAGCAGATAACAGTCCTGCTGTAGGTGCAGGGGCAGGTGTCGGGGCAGGGGCAGGGGGTGACACAGGGACTGGTGTCCAGGCAGAGGTTGTGGCCAAGCCTGACACTGAGGCAGCTCCGGTGGTTGACATTCCCGCTTCCCCAGTGGTTGCGACTGTTGCCACAACCAACGGTACCACTGATCCAGCCTGCCCTGACCACAGCCCTGCAGGAGACTGCACCACCAACGCCACCACCAACTCTGAGAACAAGATGGCTGCCGTCAACCCTCCAGAGACAGCAGTGGAGAAGAAACAGGAGGAGATCACTGACAGTGACGGCAGCAACAACAACAACAACAACAGCAAAACCTCAGAACCCTCCCAGCATTCTTTGCCAGCTCTTGTCAGCAGTTTGGACAATAAAAAGTAATGCTTGTCTCTTGAGTTGCGGGAATTCAAACATATATATTAAAAAAAGACTTTTGCTTGCACCGCACGGTGCCCTGAAGTTGCCAATCTGTATAAATGTTGTTTGTTTGCATTGTATTGTCAGACTGTGTCAATGGTAGATATTCAGCCCAAGTCACATGGCTCTGGGAAGACGTAGGCTGCTCCACCCACAGAGCTGGGACAGGAAGGCTTACGCACCAGTGTCATCATGCCAATTAGTGATAGACGTCAGTGGTGGGAATGCTCAAAGGGAGATTTAATTCATCATCACACCAGTGTGTGCCTGTTATAGTGGCCCCTGTGTTCTCTTGTTGGATGGGGAAATGGGTCCACATGGGTACTGAGAAAACGGAGAACATGGAACCAAACATCTGTCAGGGGTTACTTGTCTAAGAAGCAGTGTTGTGATAGAGTATGCGTACTGAAAAGAGAGCCTGTTCATACCCTCGTCCTAATGAACTTAATGTGAAAAACCTTAAAATTCTGCAATTCCATAACTTAACCCCTCAGCCCCACTTCCCTTCAACCAACTCCCCCATCTCCAGCCAACAAAAACCTTCAGTCCTTCCTTTCCTTACCCTCCGCCAGCAATCCAATGTGGCCTTCCTCTTCAGAGAGGTTGACAATGCCTGAGACAAACTTGTTGAAAGCTGAGAGAAGGGGAGCTGCAATGAATTCAAGAAACAGGATCACAGCACAAACTTTGAGTCCCTGTGTTGCCCTCGTCTGTACACACGAAGCAAAGAAAAGGCTGGGGACATAAATTGAGTTGCTTAAGTTGAGTTTAACAATCCACTGACGCTGACGCTTGGGAACTAAAGTCCTGAAGTACCCTTTGACCCCTTGTCTCTCAGAGACATTCACGGTGTCCAACTTTGTCACTCACTACATTTTTGGATCGTCAGTTTAGGAACATTTAACAAAGACACACTCCGCCCTTAACTGCAGTGTCATAAAGGTCTGAGGTGGTGAGCTTTCAGACACTGCTCAGACTCATCTCTAACATCCAGTCAACCAACAACTCAAACGATCTTCAGTCAACCGAACAACATTCCCTTTCTTATCAACTCATCGTAGTATCGTTGAACTAGTAGCTACAACCCAAGGTTCTCAGGCACAGACCCGCCCCTGCTCGTTGGTACCTACAGGGGTTAGGTTTCAGACGCTGTTGGACAATCGTACAAACACCTTGTTTGACTTGTTCAGAAGCCTTTAAATGAACATCCCTGACTTCCAACTGATCCTTAAAACGACTTAAAATGTGCTCATGATTCCAAACAAACAGCCGTCAACAGCCTTCTCATAGTGACTTAAACCTAAACCTACTCACACCAAACGTCTCCTACTCACCCACAACCCCAGTTTACCTCAGACAAGCACTAAACCAGCGTCCCTAACACCCTTTCAGCCAACGACTGAAACCATCTCCAGTCACGCAAAAACATTCCCTTCCCTCTCAACCAATAGGAGTACCCTTCACGGGGTGACTACATTCCAAAGCCCCACCACTTGGTACGTTGGTATAGAAGTGAAGTTTTAAGCCCTGTTCAAAAGCTAACAGGAAACCTACAGATGCCTCTAACATCTCTGACCTACGAATCAGCCCAAAACTTAAACTGTGTCCAGTTATTAAACAAGCAGTCCTATGGAGTAAAACATTCCCCTAGTGACATACAATCAAACTTTGACATCCTAACCATGGAAGCCCAGCGCCCTATCTGAGGAGTCAACCCTCCACCAGTCTGCCACTAACCAAACCTCCACTGACCACCAACATTCCCAGTTAACTTCAGACAAGCACTTCATTCAAAGAATTCCAACACCTTTAAACCAGTGTCCCTGACATCCAACATTCCCGCTACTATGGACCAATAGCAGTACCTTTCCACTAGTGACATAAACGGAAATGCTCCATCCCCAGTCCGCTAACAATCCAATGTCACCTCCCTCTGGAACCCCAACCATCTTTACCCAGTTACCTGAGGACTCTACCCTCTCCCAGTCTATGACCAAACGTCCCCCACCAACCAACAGTCCCCATTAACTTCCCCTCCCCCGCCTCCTGCCCCACCTGTATCCCTGAGCTCAGGCAGAAAAGACGCCGAGCGTCGCGTTCAGCAGGTACGAAGGACGAGGTCGAACAGGCACGGTAGCCTAACAGATGTTTTCAGTGGTGTCGGTCAAGTGTAGTGATTGAGTTTTCATTCGTGAGTCAAGTGTGTCAACTGTGAGCACTAAATGTGAAGTTGCAATATTGCAATGTCAACACACAAACTATATCTGGGCTGTGTTTCTTTTTTATAGGAAAAGATATTCAGGTCTTCCTAGTCTTCAGAATAAGTGCTTTCTGTTCCTGAACCTGCTGGACTGGCATTATCAACACACAAAGGAATCCTCTTTTTGAAGTGGTGATCTTTGCATTATGTACATTTCTGTTGAATCCTGAACTGCCAAAATGATGTTGTATCCAAATTCAGCAGGGACAAGTCCACTTACTGTATTGAAAGATCAAATCATTGGCGTTGTAAGATATAGATGCTACCATTTCAGAAATTGGAAGTCCCAGATTGAGACAGGAGAGCTTATTAAACAATAACATTAAAGGAACTTTTTTTCCTTGAAAGGAGGGATTTGTTGTATGAACCTTCTCCTTCAGACGGATCTCAAAGGACAATACCACAAATCCTGAGATTAAAGCACAAGCTTGCTGCATTACAAAGAAGTGCTGAAGAGCTTTTTGTATGTTAATATGGAATTAAACAGAGTATGCATCTCTTTGTTGTGATGTGACTTATCCCCACATTGCCAATATTTTTCTAGGAGGAAATACAAACCTCTGTCTGACATAAAGGCTCAAGTCTAGTTCATATTTTGGGGTGGGGGCTGGGCTGTCCCAGAACACCCCCTCACAGTTAGACTAGTGCATCTCTTTTCTTTCTGGAGCATGTCTGGGCTGAAATGTGATGCTGTTATTCGTTGGCTTGGTGGCTGTCAGTTGGGGTCTGTCTTTGTCTGGTGAACTGATCATGACTTCTGGCTTCTTGTTGGGTACGGGGCATTAACAAACTCTGGTCTGTTCATTAACGGTGCCTCTGTTCATGCTTTTTTGTCCTCGTTTCTTTTTGCTATGTTGGAGGACAGTCGTCCACGCACGTACTCACCCCCCCGACCGTGTTTCTCATTAACAAGATTGTCTTAAACGGCTTTTAGTTTTTTATCTGTTTAATTGAAGAGGGATTTCCAGCCATGCTCGTGGCTTTGCCTTCAGGGTGACGATGTCCAGTCCAGACTGAAATACCTGCAAAACACCAAAATGAGAGCGTTGCCATTGTGGATGAATTACCATGAAATCTTGTGAAGTCATTCGTGGTCCTCAGAGGATGACTCCTCAGGACTCTGGTGATCCTCGTGCTTCTCCATGGGGGTCATTTCTGTCTTTTTGCTTAGTTAAAAATGTCAACAGCCTGTGGGTGGACTGTGATGAAATGTGGTTCACACGTTCATGTTCCCCCCAGGATGAACTGTACAAACTGTGGTGATCCTCGACAACATTTTAACAACATTTTAATGCGTTTAATTCTTTGCTTCGTGCCCAGGTACCTGCAGAACGACATTCCCTCAGCCTCAGTTCCACATTGTGTTTACTGCTAATCAGCTAAAGTTAGCATGCTAACATGCTAAAATAAGACAGTGAACGTAGTAAATTATTAACCTGCGAATGCCATTGTGAGCATATTAGCATGCTTATGTTAGCATTTAGCCGAGCTGTTAGCATGGCTGTAGGTTAAATCATCTTTAACATCATGAAACAAAGACGCTTTCATTGCTGAGCGTGTGCACAGACGGACACAGTGTGTGCAGACGATTGTGGGGGTGAGTCAGTGTTTGGGCGACTGTGTCTCTTTTTCATATCATATGGACTCTTGTAACTGAATCAGCATATCTGACACAACACTTAATTTCTTTGACATCAGCTGTACAAACTGCCTTCATTCAGAAGATCCCAGAAAAAGTAATGAGAGAAAACCTGTGTAACATTTCCACGTTTGGCCACAGTGTTGTCTGATTATTGTCATTGTCTCTAAAGAAGAGTTTAGCCATTCGAACACAGACGAAAAGACTGCAATTTAACAGAAAATGGCAACTCATATGTCCCCAATATGTCCTTATGAATTCCATTTGTTGTGTGTTATGTTCTTCGTCTGCTTACTGGGGAGGATGTTGTTCTTCTGTCGACACGTGTTCACTCATGGAGAGAGCAGAGCAGTCATCCAGTTTTTCTTTGAACGAGCCCGAACTTGTGTTCCAGACAAACTGGACCTTTCCCTCTGTACAGTAGGTACCTCGAGTGCCTTTCTTCAAACAGCAGATAATATTTGTCTCTTGACTTGCACTGTGACTTGTAGATCCTTACTAACCCTCCAGATGACCCTTCAACCCGCCCCACCCTCCTCTGGTCTGTCCCATCCCGCCGAGCTCCCTGAATCTCTGGAGCACAAACCCGGTCCCTTCACCTCAGGCTGCCAGTAGTCAATGCAAGTGGAAACTACATTTCATATAATGCCGTTTAGATTGACCAGATAGTGTTTTGTTGTTATAGGAGTTGCCTTAAATGTGTTTTATTTTCCTTTTTACGTGATTAACTTTTACATTAGGAAAAAAAAAAATCGCTGCAGACGCTGGCAAAGGTCAGAGGTCGTTTGGTGAAAATCTGGTCATGATGCGATCTCGCTGGGTGTGACAGCCAGTTGTTTGTGATGCACTTTTGGTTTGACCAGTATTATTATCAGAGTGAAAAAAAGTGGGATCCGTCGGGAATCGCAGTCACGAGTGTCGCTCCGGATTTTACTCGAGAGCTCTTTTGTTTCCGTTCATCGTTCCCTCCGTGCTGTGCTTGTTCTTCTTGTGTTTTGGGAGGAGGGATGAGTTTGCTAAATCAGGTCATGTGAGCCGGAGCCTGTGTGCATTTGGAATGAACAAACTAACCCGCACCCTGATGGGCAGACTTAGACCCAATTAGCAACATCTGTCCACTCTGTCTGGTGGAACGCATGCCTTCTTATGCAAATTTTTATACAAGATTTGTCAAACCTTTTTAATATGCATTAGTTTTTTTAAGTTTTTTATGTGAAACTCAAGTCACCTTTTCTTTCTTTGCTGGCATCCTGATGCCAAACGTGTGCAGTTTAGGTGTTAAACAGTCTGGTTGCTCCACGTTAGAAACATTTCTTCCTGACATCATGTTTTACGGACGCTAGTTTTTAAATAGAACTTGGCTAATGCACCACGCTGAATGTTGGGATCCCAGCAGGGCTGTTTAGGGGGGGCTCGATCAATCAAGTCTTCATGTCTAAATTGTGTCATTGTTTTTTCTCAGAAAAAAGTCCACAGTTTCTATTAGTCGAGCTCGAACAGTGAATTTATCCAAAGAACACTGCACATGTGCATTTCTGTTTGGAAGCCTTTTATGTTGTCGGTGCATATCATTTGGAAATTAACTTCTGCGTCAGCTTCGTGTGCTTTCACCAAGCTGGAAGAGGACCATGTTGTGGGCAGCTGAGAGCTGCTCAGTTTGTGTTGGAGGAAGTCTTATATGCATTCATGTCCAGTTTCCTGTGTGCTGGAAGCATCCTGTAGTCCCCTCTGACTTTTACTTTTAAAGCGATCAAGTCATGATTGTGGCCTTCTAGTATTCTGTCGATACATGACATCAACCCGTCGTTACTGCTCACCATCCATCCTGTCCGGACCCAACTGTACACCTGAAGCTTCTTACCTCATCCACAGCTGATTCCATTGGGGGTGTGTTGAGTGCAAAAAAAATAAATAAAAAATAAAAGAAGTCTTTTTTTATCTTCCATTTGGTGAGATGCATTGTAGCGATATGAATAAAGAAAAAGTTCACCTGGTGTGCTGAATAATGTGTAAATTGGTAATTACACAATCTGAATATTTGTATAATTGTTTGTATTTTTTCATAATGATTTTGGAAAGGAATGTGTTTATTTTTTTGACTTCTGTTCCAGATGTGTCTTCTGTTGGCCTGACATTGTGACTGGTCTGGTGGGATTCTTACCTCTGTATTGAGCCTCTTCTGTGATGAATTCTTTGTATGCAGTGTTTAGGAAATACTGTAGGGAACATGGGGAGGAGTTGATATTAGGAGCATTTGATCAATTTGTATTTATTTATTTTATCATTTTGTTAATAAATTGTGAAAAGCAGCGTGCCTCGTCCCTCGACTTTACTGCAACAAACGGCTTAAGCTGATTGGGAGAGCAAGATCAGACTAAAATTCACCTGCATGACCATCAAAATGAAGACGCAAATATCTTTAAAAATTGTGCTCCATAACCGGAGAAAATAAAGAGGATAAGAGAGAGAGAATATTCCCTCTTGCTTATCACATACAACACCCAGAATGCACCGGGCTAGTTTCCTTTCAATGCCACGCCCATGCTGCTCTTATTGGACAGGCTTCAGCACGGCTTCCGGTGTGCTTAGAAAAGCGGACCGTGTTACGTGTTTGTTTGAGTTGCAGAAAGTTTTACGTGTGTCGTTCACAAAAACTCTTTAGTCGCGATGCAGTCGACCTGCATTGTTCCCGAGTGTGAGGACTCGAGGAAACCGAGCGCTGGGGTAAGCTATTATCAGCTGCCAGTGAAGGATCCGGAGCGTTGTAAACAGTGGCTGAGGGCAGTGAATAATCCAAAATATGGAGAGGACATCCATCCGGAAAGTCTTCAAAACCTCCGCGTTTGTAGTCTGCATTTCAAACCGGAGGACTACGAATACTTTGAATTAAACCACTCCGAGGCGTTCGTAAAGGAGTGTAGACTGAGAGAAACTGCCGTTCCTTCTAGTTGTTTCAATGAAGAAGAACTGGGGACTGTCTTTGTCCAACGCAAAGGCGTGAGACGCCCTCGAGGACAGGTAAGACCGTCGCCATTTACACTGATAGGTTTTCACAAACAACTTCCTGTCATTTTTGCTTTAAATAGTTTCTTGTGATCCATTTGTAGTTGCCGAGCAGAGTGGCGCAGCGGAAGCGTGCTGGGCCCATAACCCAGAGGTCGATGGATCGAAACCATCCTCTGCTAAGGGTTCTTGTTTTCCCATTGTGGATAACTCTGAGAATTGGAATTACTGTGTTAATTGTCCAATATATTGTTCATTTACAAACCCAATGCTATGCAAATGTACAGCAACGCCAAATTGTACCCCAGCGCGCATTGACACAATGTGCAACATAAACTCAGCGTTTTACAAATGTCCCAAATTTTTAAAGTCCTGTAAGATTGTGCCTTGTTTGTAGGAGATATATTCATACAAAAAATAAATATTCTTTGTAATATATTTATTATTCTTTTGAGCATTAAGATAAGAGGCAGGTGGGAAAACGTATGGAGAGAGGGGGCTCTAAAAATCAAACAGAATTCCCAGGCTGGAATCGAACCTACGACGTCTCGGTCATGTGGCACAACAGATACTCTGTAGTGTTTAGAGACGTGATGTTACGCCGCACTGTGTTGTGGGAAATCAGCCATAACTGTTGGTAGTTGTTATCGTTGACACGTCGGCTGACCCTTTGTTTTCTGTTTTGTTTTTCTCGGTGACTCCTCTTTCTGCCAGAAATTCATGGGGGGAAGAAACTGCTGTGTTAAAAACTGCCGCCGCTATTCTCACGACCACCTCGGGAGAAAAATCCCAAACGGACTAACTTTCCACTGTTTCCCCGCCTGGAGGAAGAATGAAGGCGGTCAGATATCCGAGCTAACGATGAGGAGGCGGACCGCCTGGGTGGCTGCTGTCGGCCGCAGCGACATCGCATTCAACCACATTCCCAAATCCATGAGAGTGTGCTCCCGACACTTTCACTCCGGTGAGCTTTAAAAGTTCAACTTTCATTTTCACTGAATTCTTCAACAGCCCCTGAACTACACACGGTATTCAGTCTATTAGGAACACCCAGTTTGAACTAATGCAGGCTAATCAGACAGCCCTCCCTTCATTAAAGGTATGATAAGTAGGATTTTCGCATTTTGTCAACAATACATTCAAACTGGGCCCCTCCTCCTGGGCTCTTCGTCACCAGAAGCTCACTCTCGCTCTCTCGTGTGAGAACACGCCCACTCCGCCGAGCTAACACCGACTGCACCACCACCTTTGCACTAGCATGCTAACCGCCGGTTAGCTTGTCCTACCCGGTTTGAGGCACCTACCTGTCCAACAGAAAGAAGGCCAACTCTGCATCGCTCTCTCACCATGTTCGCCGCTCTGAACAGGGCCCAGCTGCTAACTGGAACCACTCCCACACTCACCTGTACGCTGTGATTGGCTCAGGGAACCACGACAGCGCCCCTCCTGAAAACGTCCCGTGCAAAGCAAAACAACAGAACAGATGCAGAGGGAAGGGTCTCACAAGGGTCTGCACACACACTCACTCACACACACATGTACAGAGGCCCAGACGTGATGATTTAGATTATATTTGTAAAAGTCTATATTTCATTTTTCTGGGAAAATCCGACTTATTATACCTTTTAAGTTATAATACATTTAAGGTATAATAAGTAGACTTGTTTTTGTCATGTGAAAGTAACGGCCCAAAACAAATCAAGATTGATTATAAAATGAATCTGCAGCTGTTTTAATTGAGGTTAAATACTTTCAGCCACTTTTTAAGAACCAAACATCTTCATGATTTCACGCTCTTTATTGTTGGGATTTTCTATATGTATTTACAATACATAGAACAGCAAACGCACTCTTTGGTTGTTGGACAAAACAAAGCATAACAGATTAATAGATGAATCATTAATTAAAATAAGCAGTTGGGTGCTGTTGATCCTCGTGTCTGCAGGTAAACCAGCGTACGAGATGCTGGAGTGGGACCCAGACTGGGTTCCGTCTCTGGAGCTGGGTCACAATGAAGGACACATCCGACACACTGAACGTAAAGTCCGCTCTGAGAGACCAAAGAGAAGCAGGAAACTAAAAAATACTGTGAAGGAGAGCCCGTCAGACGTTAACAGACCTCCTCAGGGAGAACCAGGAGGCGCAGCAGCAGCAGCAGCAGGAGGAGGAGGAGGTGGAGGAGGTGGAGGAGGTGGAGGAGGAGGAGGAGGAGGAGGTGAGGAGAAATAAACTTGAATTGATGATCACAAAAATAGTTGTTTAAGATAAAATCTATAAGTGTCACCTTTTTTCCTCCTGAATATTAAATAACACATTTAGAACAAACAGACGATGTACATTTCTTAAACTACATTTATAGTTAAATAAGGATTTTGACGTTTAAATAAAGTTATGTACAGTGAATCAGCATGTGGAGGAACAGCTCCACATGCTGATGAAACAGTCTGACATCTTGTTTCTGTTTTGTTGTGTTTAGAGGGACCTCTGCTGGGCAGGTGGACGATTACAGGTGTGCAGATTTAGTAAATGTGACCTCATTTTACACTTGAGAATTGATCCTGACTGTGTTCATATTTTCACAATCCTGTACTTCCTGTTATTTTCTGACTGCTTGTACTTTTTGTCTTTTCGTCCAGAGTCTCAGCTTTTGTTCCCCAAAGATCCGTCAGACGATAAGAGCAAAGTGCAGGGTAAATGTCTCCTTCTGTTGGACCAACAGTCACAAAGTCCCACACAAGCACAGTCTCATCCCTGCTCTATTTGTTAGCGTGCACATTCCTTGTATCATGTCTGTTTTTGTGTCTGTTCGATGGCAGTTTGCTCTTCATGTGCAGGTTTGAGTTTCTCTCGTGGTGTTTCAGGTCCTGGCAGCCCGGCCGCTCGTCCCTGGAGAGAAGTGAAATCTCTGCTGCTGTCGGCCCTGAAGCGTCAGCCGAACACGAGGCAGCAATCTGCAGGCCAGACCAACAAGGAAGCAATGCATGCTGGGAAGAAGACCGACTTCAGGGTAAGAAGTGAATTCAGATGTTATTCAGACTGGCAGTAAATGATGAAGTACAATAGAAAGAAAGATCTGGAAAAAATATAGTTCAAATAAATACAAAGTTTTTTAATGGAGATTTTTATTTACAATAAGTTGAGGTTTGCTTTTCAACATCTGCACAAACTGACGGCTCGATTTGCTCCAAGATCTCAGATCAGCTTTTGTTTTAAATGTCTCCATTTGTTAAAAGATGTTAAATGTTCATTCCTGTCACTGATCTCCAGCCGATCCAATGATGTCACTTTAAATCTGATTCTAACCGGGTTTCACTCCCCTCCACACACTCGTGTTGTGGTTCTGATGCTCTAACAGGTGTCATAAATGTTTCAGGACTTCTTCAGAGAGACTCTGCAGGCGTCTCTGGAGGTCTCCAGCAGGTCCAGGTCCCTCTCAGCTCGGCAGACCTCCGTCTCTGCGGAGCATGCACAGGAGGAGAATCAGATCTCCTCCTCCTCCTCCTCCTCCTGTGTGAGCTGTGTGCGGCTGCAGAAGGCGGTCATGCACCTGCAGGGGGAGTTGTTTCGTCTCACAGGACCACAGAAGGACCTGGGCCTGCAGGCGGCTCAGATCGAGGAGGAGGTGCCTAAGTGTGAGTTTCAGGGAGGCTTCTTTGTTTTCACTTTGATTTTCTTTGTGTTACTTCAGCAAAGATGAAACTGTGATTGTTCTTATTAACTTTAAATCAGCTGCTTAAAGGGACAGTTCAGCATTTCTGTTCTGATAGTGAGGCCAGGAGACGGACCTGGTGTCTGCGATCAGGCTCAAGGGTGATCACGTCAATTCACATTATTTTTCTTCATTTTGGTCTTTGCAGTAAAGTCAAGCTTTGAGTATAATCCCTGGCAGTTTTATAGAAGCTAAATGGTTAGCTTAGCATAAAGACTGGATCTAATACTTGTACTTGTTTGCTGTAACTCTGAAACGCTTAGCTCTTCTCTCTAAATAATGACAGGAAAGTGTTTAAAGAAAGTGATTGTAACACGTTCTTTGGATGGCTGCATGTTTGCGGTCGCGCTGTAGCTTCCGTAGTTTCTTAGTTCTAAGCGGTTGACTGTGTCGTCTGTCTCCTCAGGGGCGGAGCCTCTTGAAGGCGATCTGGATCAGGAGGACCAGTTGTCTCCCAGCTGCTCTGTGGCTTGTGGTACTCACCAGGCCAAGAAAATCCGCCCGACTCCTCGCTTCCGGAAGTCCTGGCTCAGAATGTTCTGGTTCCTCCGATACTCGCCGAGTCTCAACCAGATGTGGTGCCACGTCTGCCGCCTGCACGCCGACAAGACCCACCGGGACAAGGGTCTGATCAAAGGCTCCAGGATGTTCAAGCTCTACAATATCAAGTCACACAGTGCAAGCTCTTATCACAAGTACAACATGGAGCGCCACCTGCTGCAGGTGTGCAGCCTGAAGTTCTGACAACTTCAAGAGGTCCTTCAGACAGAAAAAACACTGCTGTGAATCATAGTTAGTTTAATGTGACCGGCTACCTCGTTAGAAGTTTTCACACTGGACTCTGATTGGCTCCAAACTAGTGATGATGTCATATATCCTGCAGGTGTGTCCAGGTTCTGATGTCCAATAAAAAGCGTCATGTGTGCTCTGTAAATACAGGAGGCCAGAAACAGAAGTTTTAATGATGAAAAATTCGTATAACAAGTCTTATTCCTCCTCTCAGACATGCTGGAGCGACGACACTCGAACTGCACATGCTCAGTTATTTCCTCATTCTTTTAAGTGACATGTTTCACATGTGTGGCTGTCGGTGTGTGCCTTGTTTGCACAAAGTGTTCTGTCAGACATTCTTCCTCTGTAACAGTGAAGTATGAAGGGCCTGAACGGCATCTGTGACATCTGCACGCTGACTCCGATGTTTACACATAAGAAAAGTAAGAACTCGTTAGAAAGAAAACACTGTTTTATAAATGCGCCATGCGTTACTGTGCATGTACTGTTACATGTTCATGGAACAACACTGCATGTGTACATTGTTTTGTTTATTAAAGCAAAAAGAAGTTGATAATTGAGCTTCGTTCACGGGGAGGGGTCGTCTCTGACTTCTTCTAGTGACGGTGAGCGATGTTTGATGAGATCATCTTCAGATGGTATTGATAATTAGCAGACAGAAGTTTACAGTTGATCTCTGAGTTACTCAATAATGCACAAAGTGTTGCAGCCGTCCCCGGTCTCCCCTACTTGTTTGACCGCACTCTAAGCAGGTAAAAAGGTGAGCCCGTCTCTTCCTGTCAGACTGAACTCCGGACTCAAATTCACGCTGTTAACTTTAATTTTTGCGCAATGTCTTTCTTCCGTTTTCCATGTCATTTCCTGTGATAAAAATGGTGGTCACAGCTCGGGGAGGCGACTGAGTCGCTGCTAAATTTAACGGAAACTTTGCACCGGGCACCGCGGAGCCGGCGGCCGGAGGTCGGTGCTCTTCGGCCGCGCAGGAGAGAGCCAAGCCCACCCGGGAGAGAGGGTCCGTGTCCCCGCCGCGTCTCTGCAGAAGGTGGGTCTGTGTCGGTAGCCACTGTGGCCAGCGAAAATGGCTTCCGAAAAGAGCAGGCAGATTGCCAGATGTCTGCAGATCGAAACAGAGAAAGCGTGGCGCAGATTAAAACTGAGCCGCGTTAAAGGCACAAATCCGCGGATCTCCCGGATTATCTGATGACGCGGACACTCAAAGTTTAGTTCCTGAGTTTTTGTGTGTTTGTGGTCAGAGGAGACTCCTGCAGACACTTCAGATCCAGCAGGCTGCACACACACACACACACACACACACACAGCATTTACAGACACACACTTTAGACCAGATTAAAATCACTGGATCAGGTGAGAAGATGTTCTATCACATTATTGATGATGCATTCACTGTGTCGGGAGGAGTCGCATCATGTCTGTAAACTTACTGACCTCAGATGTGACTGAAGCTGCTGATTAATGAGAGATTCAGGCTGATACAAAAAACAGTGTAAGTAACATTACAGATTAACCATTTGATCGATTAGTCGATGCAACAACAATTCATCGTTCTTTGTCCTTTTTTCTGATGAAAGTGTCAAATATTTATAATATAAATAACATATAATAATATAATAATAATATATAATAACTGTTCACATTTTTCTCCAACTGAATATTTGTAGTTTTGTTGACTTCATTCAGACGTTTGGAGATCGATCTGTACATTTGCATGTTATTAAGAAATCAATAATAATCAATAATGAACCACCGAGTCGTAGCGATCAAGAAGAGTTCATTTCTATCCAGATGTATATATGTAAATATGTATATATGTATATATATGGATCCAGGACCCCTTCACTGACACACTGCTCAGTGCATCAGCCATCTGTGATAAGATCAGATCATCTTTATTGATTACACATTGGGGGACATTTAGTTACAACAGCCACAGCTCTGATGATCGTCAGAAATAAAGAAGCAGTAATAAACAATAATATACACGTTATTTACACCTAATAATTGCACTGACAACATGTACATGCAGTATCTGCATACATACAGGTACTTCTACACACATGCACATATTTATACATGTACAGCGTTGGTGATGAGGAGGGGACCGTCTGACTGAGATGACACAGGTTGTGATGTTGCTGTTCTAAAGTCCGCCTGCAGGTGGAGGTGTACAAGGTGTGCTTTGTTTCGTACTATTAGTTTTCCCTGCAGACGATTGAAGTGGACGACGTGCTGATTTCTACCAACATGGTTCCAACATGAGCGACACGTCGGACCTCTGGTGTGAGTTCTGACTTCACGTTAACTCCAGTTCTTTTAGGGTCCACAGTGTTTTCATACTTGTTATACATGTTAGCTCACTGACCAACACAGCCCAGATAAACACTCCTGCTCAGTTGAGTTTCCTTTCATTTAAACTCTTAGTGTGTTTATACCTGGCTGTCTGTGGATGATGTCATCAGTACTTTGCAGAGCTAAAATCAGACTCCTGAAATCTGCTGTTGACACGCTGTAAAGATCAGATATTTGTCCTCCAGTCTGTGAGGAGTGTCAGGACTATTTCCAGAACGAGTGTCCGTCACACGGCCCCCCGCTGTTCATCCCTGATACACCTGCAGCCCCAGGGTCTGCCAACAGGGCGGTGCTCACCGTCCCGTCAGGCCTGGAGGTCTTCACCGAGGGGGACGTGGTGGATGTTCGCTGCGTGGATCCAAACATCCCCAAAGGGGCGGTGTTTGGCCCGTACGAGGGGGAGTTGGTGACCAGGGACAAATCGTCAGGCTTCTTCTCCTGGATAGTGAGTTAAACCAGTCTGAGACCAGTTTAGAACCAGTGTAGACAGCTTACAGCAGCTACATCCATTCCAGACCACAACAAAGTCCAGTTCTTTACTAGCTTTCTGTGTTTCCATGTTTGTTCCAGATTGTTGATTTTAACAACACGTATCAATCCATCGATGGCAGCGATGAGACCAAAGCCAACTGGATGAGGTAACGCTTTATTTAGTGATGAAACAGATGTAGAGCCTTTCTGCTGAAATAAAGAACTTTCATGTGACCGAGCACTTCCTGTGTGTACTTTCCTTTCCGTAGCGATACCAGGTGATGTTAATGACTCAAACGTGTTTCTGCTGATGTTGGTGTTCTGCAGGTTTGTCCGCACCTCGTCAGAGGAGAGCGACAGGAACCTGACAGCGTTTCAGCACCGTAAGAACATTTACTTCAGAGCGTGTCGGACGCTGGAGGCCGGAGAGAAGCTGAGGGTTTGGTACAGCGACGACTACATCCAACGACTCCACTGCGTCTCTCAGGAGAGCATCGACCGCAACCTGGACTCAGGTGAGCAGCACACAGGTAGACCTTTCACAAAAATAACATTCACCTCAGTACAGACAGTTTTTTAACCTGTGGCCTATGTTTTTTACATGTTTACACGTAACAAAGTGTGTGAATGTCTCCAGTAGATGTGTTCATCCTGCAGCAGTACAACAGGCTGTAATGGCTGCAACATAATCCTTGATGGGTCAAAGGTCGTCCACTTAAAGTTCTTGTTGTTTCCACTGACAGGCTCAGATTGTTATTCTAAGTGTGTGACAACATGACAGAAAGGATCCCTACAGAGATAGACCTTTTTGTTACAGAGGAAGATGATTGTTTTAACCACACACAGACGTTACATCGCTCTCTGCAGACACACCAGAGCACTGAAGTCAGTCCTCCAGCAGGAGGTGCTGTCACACCGAGAGACCGGATCTGTATGAGAGATTGAGTGTTGGTTCTTTTACTTTTGAATGGTGATTGTTTTATTTTCACCTTTTCCATCGTGCCAATAGATGGAGTCGTTTATTCGTCCATCGTTTAGTATTTACACAGTTTTAATGGAAATAGAGAGGAAACAGACGGACTTCATGTGACAGCAGCTGACAGTGGTCGCTCTACTGGTTATCAAACTGCCCTCATGACCACCGCACTCACTGGAGTTGAAATGAGAAACTACCTCGTCTGTTCATTTACTGACAATTGAGCCATAAGGTCTCTTGGCAGTCTGTGGTTGCCATTATTCCTTGACATAGCTGAGAAACCTTTTTTTGTTCCAGGTGCAGAGAAGCCGGCCGTCCTTTCAAACATTCAGAAGGACTTTAAATCTCCGTATCTGCAGTCGGCTCTGCGGGGCAAACCCAGCCCGAGCAAACAACCTGACGAGGAGCTGGACGGCCAGCCTCCTGCGAAGAGGAAGAAGATCGACCTCATCTTCAAAGACGTCCTCGAGGCGTCTCTAGAGGACGCCAACAAGTCATCCCTCCTCAGTGACAGTAAAACAGCAGCGCCTGGTTCTGGGTCGTCTGAAAGCAGCTTTAACGTTCCTAAACTGAAGGTGGAGGAGAAAGAGGAGGAGAACCAGAGCGGAGAGGAACCCTCCACCTCCTTCTGCCCCAACTGTGTCAAACTGAAGAGGAGGATCCTGGAGCTGGAAGAGGAGCTGTCCCGTCTCAGAGGACAGGAGGCCGTGGTCGGTCCATCGATGTCTCAGCAGCAGCAGCAGCAACACAACCAGGTCCCGCCCCACCCTGAGCAAGGCCCCATCGAAGACTTTCAAGGTACGCTCTAAAAAAGGGGTGGAACCATTAGAACTTCTTTAGGCCCAGGGCTACATCTCCCTCTTTGTTAGAACCACATTTACAAACAACAGACATTATGTGCTTCTTAACATTTCGTGATGAACGGATATAATTGGACTGTTTATTTAGCACAGATTTTCTTTAAACAGAAATGACTCAGCTGCTGTCAGAAGTTGAATGTGTTTTTCTTTGCAGGGATGGAGCCCTTGACTCCCACTCAGGTCGTCCTGGATGAAGACGACCAGGATGTGGACTCGGCTGACGAGTCGATTGCCGCAGATCTTGTGATTTCTCCAGAAGACTCATCGAAGCTTTCCTCTGGAGGAGGACGACGGATTCGCCGCTTCAAACAGGAGTGGCTGAAAAAGTTCTGGTTCCTCCGCTACTCACCCACTCTCAATGAGATGTGGTGCCACGTCTGCCGCCAGTACACCGTCCAGTCATCCCGAACCTCCGCCTTTATCATTGGCTCTAAGCAGTTTAAGATCCACACCATCAAGCTCCACAGCCAGAGCAACCTCCACAAGAAGTGTCTGCAGCTGTACAAGCTGCGTATGCATCCGGAAAAGACCGAGGAGATGTGCAAGAACATGATGCTTCTGTTCAATGCAGCGTACCACTTGGCCCTTGAAGGGAGGCCCTTCTCTGACCTCCGTCCACTGGCAGAGCTTTTGAAGAGGTGTGAGCTCAAAGTGGTGGATCAGTACATGAACGAAGGAGACTGTCAGATCCTCATCCACCACATCGGCAGGGCTGTAAAGGAAGACCTGGCTGAGAAGATGCGCCTGTCTCCCTTCCTAAGTGTCATTATGGATGCCCAAAACGACGACCTGTTCTCAGACATGGTGGCAGTCTACGTCCAGTTCATTACCAATGAGGGCTCCCCGAACACAGAGTTCCTGTCCTTGCAGAGACTGAGCATGGCGAGCGTGGATGGGTATCTTCAGGCAATGGATCGAGCCTTCGGGGTCCTTGGCCTCAGGTTTCAGGACTTGCTGGTGGTGGGTCTGGGGGTAGACGGCACTAACATTTCTTCAGGAATGAGAGCCAACCTGTACATATCCGTACAAAAGACTTTTCCGTGGATCCTCTGCCTTCCTATCATGATCCACCGGCCCCATCTTGAGGTGCTTGATGCCATCAGTGGAAAGGAGCTCTCCTGCCTGGAGGACCTGGAAAACAACCTCAAGCAGCTCCTCAGTTTCTACCGCTACTCGCCTCGCATGATGGCCGAGTTGCGATCCACCGCTCCAACGCTGTCAGAGGAGGCAGAGTTCCTCGGAGACATTAGAGCCATTCGATGGATCATAGGAGAACCTAATGTCCTCAACGCACTTATCAAAGACTACCTGGAGGTTGTTGCACACCTGAAGGAGATCAGCAGCCAGACACAGAGGGCTGATGCTGCTGCCATCGCCCTGTCCCTCCTCCAGTTTCTCATGGACTATCAGTCAGTGAAGCTGATCTACTTCCTCCTGGACATCATAGCTGTTCTTTCACGATTGGCTTTCACCTTCCAGGGAGAGTACCTGCTGGTGTCCCAGGTGGAAGCCAAGATAGAAGAGGCAATTCAGGAGATCGGGCAGTTGGTGGACTGCCCTGGAGAGTATCTGCAGGAGTTTGAGGAAAATTTCAGAGAAACTTTTAACGGCGTTGCTTTAAAGAACCTGCGTGTTGCTGAGTCCAAGTTTCAGTCCATCCGAGAAAAGATCTGCAACAGAAGCCAGGGAATCCTGTCTCAGAGGTTGGACCTGCAGAGCCGCTCATTTGCCAAAGCCTGCAAAGTCCTGGACCTGTCCACCTGGCCTCACAGCCGGGAGGACCTACAAGCTTACGGAGAGGAAGAAATCCAGATGATATTCAACCATCTGGAATCCATTCCCTCTGGGGGACATGAGGGCTCCCTGACCAGGACGGAGGCCAAGGGCAGCCTGGTGGTGGAATGGAAGGATTTAAAAGCCGACTACTACAGTATGAACGGTTTTAAAGAGGTCATCAGTCATGTCTGCAGGTACAAGCAACGATTTCCTCTGTTGAACCGGATTGTGCAGGTTGTCAGGGTCCTGCCTAGTTCCACGGCTTGTTGCGATAAAGGCCGAGGGTCTCTTCAGAAGATGTGTAAGAACAATCGCTCCCGTCTGACTCTGGAGCAGATGAATGACCTGCTGACTGTGGCGGTTAACGGACCGCCCATCTCTAACTTTGATGGGAAGCGAGCGTTGGATAGCTGGTTTGAGGAGAAGTCAGGCAGCAGTTATTCTCTGTCAGCTGAGGCGTTGAACAGGATGTCGTCTGCTGATCAGAAGTCCGTCCTGCACAAGGTTGACGTCAACACAGAGTTCTACCCCGACGTTTAACAGGCAGACCCACAGGTGTAGGGCCACAACAAAAAAAAACGTTGTAAAGCTCACAAACGTTTGTAGCACCAATGCAAACCCAACGGGCAAACCACTGTCCAAGAGAAAGGGTCAACCAGGGGACCACGGGAAAAAGAGACACAAAACTACACAAAGAAACTACAAAGACACAAAACAACCACAACAAGATGCAAAACATCTTCAAAGAGACAAAAACAGCCACACAGAGACTCACAACCACCGGAGAGATGCAAAGAGACACACAACAACTACACAGAGAAGTGAAACAACCATAGACATGCAAAATGACTACAAAGAGAAAATAAACAACCACAGAGACACAAAATAACTTAAAGGATACACCACACAAAGATACACAAAGATACACAAAGACACACAAAGACACAAAGACACACAAAGATACACAAATATACACAAAGACACACAAAGACACACAAAGACACAAAGACACACAAAGATACACAAAGACACACAAAGACACAAAGATACACAAAGACACAACGACACACAACGACACACAAAGACACACAAAGACACAAAGACACAACGACACACAACGACACACAAAGACACACAAAGACACACAAAGACACACAGATACACAAAGACACACAAAGACACAAAGATACACAAAGACACAAAGACACACAAAGATACAAAGATACACAAAGATACACAAAGACACACAAAGACACACAAAGATACACAAAGACACAAAGATACTCAAAGACACACAAAGACACAAAGATACACAAAGACACAAAGACACACAAAGATACACAAAGACACAAAGACACACAAAGATACACAAAGACACAAAGACACACAGATACACAAAGACACACAAAGACACACAAAGATACACAAAGACACACAAAGACACAAAGACACAAAGATACACAAAGACACACAAAGACACACAAAGATACACAAAGACACAGAAAGACACAAAGATACTCAAAGACACACAAAGACACACAAAGACACAAAGATACACAAAGACACACAAAGATACACAAACACACACAAAGACACAAAGACACACAAAGACACACAAAGACACACAAAGACACAAAGACACACAAAGACACACAAAGACACACAAAGACACAAAGATACACAAAGACACTCAAAGACACAAAGATACACAAAGATACACAAAGATACACAAAGACACAAAGATACACAAAGATACACTAAGACACAAAGATACACAAAGACACACAAAGACACACAAAACAGCCAGAACAAGATGCAAAACATCTTCAGAGGCAAAAAAAACAGCCACAATGAAACAGGAGACTACAGAGACTCAGAACCACAGCAGAAATGTAATATGAACTAAAAAGGAAGTGAAACTCAAGACGTCCAAAAAGTACCACAACGAGACAAAGAACGACTACAAAGACAAGTAAAACCAGCACAGAGATACGAAAGTAAACTACCAGGCAGCGCTGTGACTGTCGGTGTGTTGGTGGGCCCCGCTGTAGCCTGGTCTGTCCCTGTTCAGCTGCATTGAGTGATGAAGTCTTGGCACTCCCACTGAATGGCTTCTTTCACTGCTCATTGTCACACTGAGGCTGCCGAGTGGCCCTGCACTTGTTAGATATCATAATAAAGCACTTGTTGCCAGAATAAAAGTCAGTTATACGTTCAACAATCAATTAGTGTCAAACTAAACGTCTGTGCCACTGAGCCGCTCTCTGCTTGTTTGCCAATGGGATATTCAGTCATGTAGTGCCTGACAGAACCGAACAGGCGAGCGTGTATAAAGGCTTTATATTTCTACTAGACAATCCTGCTTTATACTGTATATATTGTATAAACTGTATATATTGTAAAGCCTTTGAGCCTGTTTTTAAGAGAGTATTTTTCTCTTGAATTTGAAGATTGTGCCATAATAATGCAAGAACCGAAAGAAAAAGGTGCTATCCTGCTCTGCCATATTTGTTTAGATGTTCGGATGTACGATCTTTTCCTCTGATGCTTCTTGTTTGGAGGAACTTCAGTCTTTGCAAAGCCAAAGCTCCGCCTCAAATATAACTAATATCTTTTAAAGACTGCATGATGATACTCCGCTGTTGCTTATAGTGCAAACTTTTACTGTGTTATTATTGAGATGCCTTACGTAAGGCTGAAATAGACATGAGGATGGGGTTACAGAGCTGAGGCAGGATGATCTCAGCAGGAGGACGGTCGCTTGTTTCATTAAGACAAAGGGATCGTTGGACATTTTGGGAAATATTCTTAAATGAGATAACGTTGTGTTCATCTTTTATAATTCGAACCGTTAATACAGGCGAACGAGAAGCCGTTCATTTCAGCCTTCTAGTCGCTAAGTTAGCTAAGCTAAGCTACGCTAAGCTACGCTAAAAGCTCAAATCTTCTTCAGGTATTTTAAAACGTGTGTCCTACATTTTTAGGGTCTAAATTACTTGTATTTACAAAAAATTTAGGAATGGCTCCTGGAAAATGACCTCATCCTGCAGCAGTGAAACAGGCTGTAATGGCTGCAACATAATCCTTGATGGGTCAAAGGTCGTCCACTAAAAGTTCTTGTTGTTTCCACTGACAGGCTCAGATTGTTATTCTAAGTGTGTGACAACATGACAGAAAGGATCCCTACAGAGATAGACCTTTTTGTTACAGAGGAAGATGATTGTTTTAACCACACACAGACGTTACATCGCTCTCTGCACACACACCAGACTCCATTGAGTTCGAATCGACCTTTGACCCATCAAGGTTTATGTTGCAGCCATTACAGCCTGTTTCACTGCTGCAGGATGAACACATCTACTGGAGACACTCACACACTGTTTGTATTTATGATTCTTTTGATTCATTTAGACCAAAACATGTTTGAAAAACTGAATTCCTCTTTTAGTGAATTTCCCTGTAATGTCTTTTTCTCATTGATTTCTGTTCAAGCTGAATCGTGTTTCTTTGACCTCCAAAAGATGGAAGCAGTTTGTTTTCAGTGACACTCTGTGCATGTCTGTATTATATGCATGCAGGTTTTACAGTATAAATCCTACTTGCTTCTGAAAGCATCATGTCTGTATGCAGAATGTCTGAGCTGTTTCTTATTGGATGTCGGCTGATGACGTGCAGCTCCGAGCTCGCAGGAGCGTAAACAGACTGTTTGATCTGATATGAGTTTCACTGCTGCGACTTCAATCCAAACCTGTGACTACAGGATGACAATGTTTTGTGCTTCTCTTAACGCTGTTTGTGTTTTATCGGCTGGTGAACTTTAAACCGACATTTGGATGATTGTAACGTGACTCCGAGCTGCGTCGGCTTTCAGCTGATGTTTGAGGATTTTTCACTGCTGGAGTTTGAGAAATGATTTTTGGTTTTCAAAAAACCAAAAAGGAATTATTATTTGACTTGTGTGTTTGTTTTTTTCTCCTTCAAATGCTTTAAAAAAACTTTAAAAGCCATCTTATCTGAAGTTGTTTTGTCGGCCATCTTGAATGTATAATTGTGCTGGTGTGGGAGGTAAGAGGACAGGTTTGTCAGTTACACGTTCCGCACAGCTTCAATGTTGATATTCCTTCAGTTCATCACAAAGTCATCTGCAGTCGGCCTTCATTATCATCGAGCGGAGAAGAGACGATATAAAACCTTCTCTGAAAAAAACGTTTCAGGAAGTCAAGTTCAGACCTCAAAGTCGAGTCGGAATTTAAATCAAAGTAAATTTGGAGAATAAAGTCAGAATTAAAGATTAAAGTTTGAATTTTGAGAATCAATTTGAAATACTGAGATTAAAACAGGAATTCTGGGTGTTTCCAGGGAATTCCAAGAAGTTTGGATTTAGAGAAAGAATCTGAGTTTAACTGAGAGTTCAATAAATTCAGTCTGAGTCTAAATGTTTAGTATAAAGAAATAAGGCGCAGACTAAAGTTTGAATTCTGAGATTAAAGAAGGAATTCTCTGACTAAGTCGGAATGTGGATAATAAAGTCGGAATTCTGAATTCTTAGAAAAAAGTCAGATTTCTGAGTTAAAAGACGAAATGTTGGTTTTATTCAGTTTTCTGAGTTTATATTCAGAACTTTAAGAAGAAGCTGGAATTCTGGGATAAACTCATTTTAAATTTCTAATTTGACACTTTGGAATAAAGAGGAAATTCTGCTGTTATTCTTCACATTAAACTCACCTGTGTGTCGTGCCTCGTTCCTCCATCTGTGACTTCAACTGGAATTTCTACAAATAATATAAAAAACTTAATAAAATACACAAACATGTAAAATGGATACTTCTCTTGTCCAGGTGCTTTGAAACAGATTACATGTGTTTTAAGTTTCCTGTATAGTCGTCAGAGGATCCCAGCAGGGGGTCAGTCTGCTCAGGGGTCAGAGGTCAGAGACTGTTAAAGAGAATTTATATAACTTGTGCATCAAAGCTACACACAGTTCCTCTCTTGAAGTGTTGATGAGTGTGTCGATCTCCAGGAGACGGATCATGAAAAGAGAACAATCTGTTTCCGGCCAAGTTTCTCAGCCGCTCGGACTCGAGTGTAAAGAAGGAAGCAAATGTGTCCAAGAGCTGAAACAAAGAGCAGGAAGGGAATTGACATCCCATAACGCTCTGAATATTTTCATGTAAGAGGAGCCAGAACTGCTCGCAGACTGTCAGCCGTGATGTTGTGCTGTTATTACAGCGTGACAGAAAGTGAATGGACGCTGGCTGATGGTGAAACTGTGAGCTCTTTGTGTGCTGCTGAGGCTGCATGAGACCATCTTTGTGCTCAGACGTCTGCTCACTCGTTGTTCACCAGCGTCTGCAGCTGCCTGCAGTCTGACGTCACCTTCACTCACACTTAACTGGAACTATAAGAGTTCAATGATAAGTCTCTGAAGCAAACTTTGGTTTGAGGTCTGAAGTTGACTTGTATCGTGTGTCTTGATGTAGGGCTGCTCCTTTATTACTCAGAGGTCACAGGCCTGCTGGTTTGATAAACACGACGAGGCCGTAGATTCTCAGATGTATTCAGGGGCGGGCGCCTGGCTCGAGGCCGTTTAACCAGCAGTGAAACAAAACCCACACGTGGAAATGTTCCAGATGAAACGATGCCATTTAAAGTGCTTGTTTTTGTGTCAATGTGTGACTTTGGTGTTTTACAAGGTAAGTTCAGATCCAAGCAGCTCCTTCTGTGTCCTGTGAGCTAAAATCACTGTTTTTATCAATGGAGTCTGGTGCGCACTTTGACCCATCAAGGATTATGTTGCAGCCATTACAGCCTGCTGCAGGATGAACACATCATACACACCAGACTTTCTTTTGGAACATTTTAAACTGAAGATGTAAACAGTCGCAGCATCGGTCCGTGGTCTCTCCATTCACTGCTGACGTGTGGCACATCAGCCTCCCACAGTGTTGAACACGACTCTGAACACTGGTGATCTGTTTGCCAGAATGTGACTCTGCTCTGCTTGCTTTAACCAAAGTGTTTAGGTTTGTTTGACACTCCAGCTGATGTTTAAAAGAGCAGCAGGGAACCTCCTGATGGAGAATTAGGGGAAAGGGGACACGAAACAAACTATCGTGTCAATATCTGTGTCTAGTCGTGTTGTGTGTTATCAGCTTCTGTGTTCGCTGACGGCCCAGTGAAGTAGTTTAAATGAAAACCCAGTGTTTGGACAAAAGGCTCCGTGCAGCTTCAGACAGCAGCTGGATGCAGATAGTCTCTCCTCTGTGTGGAGCAGCTGACACTCCCGTCTGTCACACCCTGGGACGGATACATGACAAACACACCCCAACCAAACCCCTGCAGAAAAAAGGCTGCTTTTTCTGTGTCATCGCGCTGTCAGTCTGTGGTTCTCTGCTGCTGACACGACGCTGACAAAGAGTCTGTTAGAGCAAAGAGCTTCTGCACAACGTGTTGGAAAAAGATTCTTTTATCAGGTTTTAGTACAAAGAATAACGAAAAAAAAAACTACTTCCTGTTTATTTTCAGATACAGAATACAGCCTTTGTCCTCATTCATTCGTTTATGTTATTGTTATGTTTTTACTTCCTGTCTTATTTTGTAACCCCCCCCTCTCAGGGACGTTGCTGTACTTCATGCCTTTGTGTGTTTTCCCTTCTGTGTCATTGTGAGCCCCGCCCCTTTCATTTTCACCTGTGCCTGATTTCACACTTCAAGCCTTGCTCCTTGTGTGGATGTGTTCCTCGTGGCTCTACCTGTACTCCCTCCCTGAGCCCGTCGTTTTCCCTTTTTGTGTTACAGTAAATCCTTGTTAAAGTCTGCTGCTGGCTCCTCTCCCCTTACGTTTAATATTGATGCTGTGTTTTTCAGTTTGTCCTCACATGGTGTATAAATAAAGTTGTGTTGTTCAAAGGGTTCAAAGAGGCTGACTAAGAGAAAACAGAAGAACAATGCAGAAGAGTGGAAGAAGATTTAACATGTAAAGGTTAGGACTGTGACGATGACGTCAGTGAATGCCTCCGAGGCGTCTGACGGCCCAGACACAAATAATCAAATACCAGACTAATGCCAGAGTCTCCCACATGTCTGAGAGGAGGTCAGAGAGGAGGTCAGAGAGGAGGACAGAGAGGAGAGGAGGACAGAGAGGAGGACAGAGAGGAGGACAGAGAGGAGAGGAGGACAGAGAGGAGGTCAGAGAGGAGGACAGAGAGGAGAGGAGGACAGAGAGGAGGTCAGAGAGGAGAGGAGGTCAGAGAGGAGGACAGAGAGGAGAGGAGGTCAGAGAGGAGGACAGAGAGGAGAGGAGGACAGAGAGGAGGTCAGAGAGGAGAGGAGGTCAGAGAGGAGGACAGAGAGGAGAGGAGGACAGAGAGGAGGTCAGAGAGGAGGACAGAGAGGAGAGGAGGACAGAGAGGAGGACAGAGAGGAGGACAGAGAGGAGAGGAGGACAGAGAGGAGGTCAGAGAGGAGGACAGAGAGGAGAGGAGGACAGAGAGGAGGACAGAGAGGAGGACAGAGAGGAGGTCAGAGAGGAGAGGAGGACAGAGAGGAGGTCAGAGAGGAGAGGAGGTCAGAGAGGAGAGGAGGTCAGAGAGGAGGACAGAGAGGAGAGGAGGTCAGAGAGGAGGACAGAGAGGAGAGGAGGACAGAGAGGAGGTCAGAGAGGAGGACAGAGAGGAGAGGAGGACAGAGAGGAGGTCAGAGAGGAGAGGAGGACAGAGAGGAGGTCAGAGAGGAGGACAGAGAGGAGAGGAGGACAGAGAGGAGGACAGAGAGGAGGTCAGAGAGGAGGACAGAGAGGAGGACAGAGAGGAGAGGAGGACAGAGAGGAGGACAGAGAGGAGAGGAGGACAGAGAGGAGGTCAGAGAGGAGGACAGAGAGGAGAGGAGGACAGAGAGGAGGACAGAGAGGAGGACAGAGAGGAGAGGAGGTCAGAGAGGAGGTCAGAGAGGAGAGGAGGTCAGAGAGGAGGACAGAGAGGAGGTCAGAGAGGAGGACAGAGAGGAGAGGAGGACAGAGAGGAGGACAGAGAGGAGGTCAGAGAGGAGGACAGAGAGGAGAGGAGGACAGAGAGGAGGACAGAGAGGAGGTCAGAGAGGAGAGGAGGACAGAGAGGAGGTCAGAGAGGAGAGGAGGTCAGAGAGGAGAGGAGGTCAGAGAGGAGGTCAGAGAGGAGAGGAGGTCAGAGAGGAGAGGAGGTCAGAGAGGAGGACAGAGAGGAGAGGAGGTCAGAGAGGAGGACAGAGAGGAGGACAGAGAGGAGGTCAGAGAGGAGAGGAGGACAGAGAGGAGGACAGAGAGGAGGACAGAGAGGAGAGGAGGACAGAGAGGAGGACAGAGAGGAGGACAGAGAGGAGAGGAGGACACAGAGGAGGACAGAGAGGAGAGGAGGTCACAGAGGAGGTCAGAGAGGAGGACAGAGAGGAGAGGAGGACAGAGAGGAGGTCAGAGAGGAGAGGAGGTCACAGAGGAGGTCAGAGAGGAGGACAGAGAGGAGAGGAGGACAGAGAGGAGGTCAGAGAGGAGAGGAGGTCAGAGAGGAGAGGAGGACAGAGAGGAGGACAGAGAGGAGAGGAGGACAGAGAGGAGGACAGAGAGGAGAGGAGGTCACAGAGGAGGTCAGAGAGGAGGACAGAGAGGAGAGGAGGACAGAGAGGAGGTCAGAGAGGAGAGGAGGTCAGAGAGGAGAGGAGGTCAGAGAGGAGGACAGAGAGGAGGTCAGAGAGGAGGTCAGAGAGGAGGACAGAGAGGAGGACAGAGAGGAGGACAGAGAGGAGAGGAGGACAGAGAGGAGGACAGAGAGGAGGTCAGAGAGGAGAGGAGGTCAGAGAGGAGGACAGAGAGGAGGACAGAGAGGAGAGGAGGACACAGAGGAGGACAGAGAGGAGGACAGAGAGGAGAGGAGGACACAGAGGAGGACAGAGAGGAGAGGAGGTCACAGAGGAGGTCAGAGAGGAGGACAGAGAGGAGAGGAGGACAGAGAGGAGGTCAGAGAGGAGAGGAGGTCAGAGAGGAGGTCAGAGAGGAGGACAGAGAGGAGGACAGAGAGGAGGTCAGAGAGGAGAGGAGGACAGAGAGGAGGACAGAGAGGAGGACAGAGAGGAGAGGAGGACAGAGAGGAGGTCAGAGAGGAGAGGAGGTCAGAGAGGAGGACAGAGAGGAGGACAGAGAGGAGAGGAGGACAGAGAGGAGGACAGAGAGGAGGTCAGAGAGGAGGACAGAGAGGAGGTCAGAGAGGAGAGGAGGACAGAGAGGAGGACAGAGAGGAGGACAGAGAGGAGGTCAGAGAGGAGAGGAGGACAGAGAGGAGGACAGAGAGGAGGTCAGAGAGGAGAGGAGGACAGAGAGGAGGACAGAGAGGAGAGGAGGTCAGAGAGGAGGTCAGAGAGGAGGACAGAGAGGAGAGGAGGACAGAGAGGAGGTCAGAGAGGAGAGGAGGACAGAGAGGAGGTCAGAGAGGAGGACAGAGAGGAGAGGAGGACAGAGAGGAGGACAGAGAGGAGAGGAGGACAGAGAGGAGGTCAGAGAGGAGGACAGAGAGGAGGACAGAGAGGAGAGGAGGACAGAGAGGAGGACAGAGAGGAGGACAGAGAGGAGAGGAGGACAGAGAGGAGGTCAGAGAGGAGGACAGAGAGGAGAGGAGGACAGAGAGGAGGACAGAGAGGAGGTCAGAGAGGAGAGGAGGACAGAGAGGAGGTCAGAGAGGAGAGGAGGTCAGAGAGGAGAGGAGGTCAGAGAGGAGGACAGAGAGGAGAGGAGGTCAGAGAGGAGGACAGAGAGGAGAGGAGGACAGAGAGGAGGTCAGAGAGGAGGACAGAGAGGAGAGGAGGACAGAGAGGAGGTCAGAGAGGAGAGGAGGACAGAGAGGAGGTCAGAGAGGAGGACAGAGAGGAGAGGAGGACAGAGAGGAGGTCAGAGAGGAGGACAGAGAGGAGGACAGAGAGGAGAGGAGGACAGAGAGGAGGACAGAGAGGAGAGGAGGACAGAGAGGAGGTCAGAGAGGAGGACAGAGAGGAGAGGAGGACAGAGAGGAGGACAGAGAGGAGAGGAGGACAGAGAGGAGGACAGAGAGGAGGTCAGAGAGGAGGACAGAGAGGAGAGGAGGACAGAGAGGAGGACAGAGAGGAGGTCAGAGAGGAGGACAGAGAGGAGGTCAGAGAGGAGAGGAGGACAGAGAGGAGGTCAGAGAGGAGAGGAGGTCAGAGAGGAGAGGAGGTCAGAGAGGAGGTCAGAGAGGAGAGGAGGTCAGAGAGGAGAGGAGGTCAGAGAGGAGGACAGAGAGGAGAGGAGGTCAGAGAGGAGGACAGAGAGGAGGACAGAGAGGAGGTCAGAGAGGAGAGGAGGACAGAGAGGAGGTCAGAGAGGAGGACAGAGAGGAGGACAGAGAGGAGAGGAGGACAGAGAGGAGAGGAGGACAGAGAGGAGGACAGAGAGGAGGACAGAGAGGAGAGGAGGACACAGAGGAGGACAGAGAGGAGAGGAGGTCACAGAGGAGGTCAGAGAGGAGGACAGAGAGGAGAGGAGGACAGAGAGGAGGTCAGAGAGGAGAGGAGGTCACAGAGGAGGTCAGAGAGGAGGACAGAGAGGAGAGGAGGACAGAGAGGAGGTCAGAGAGGAGAGGAGGTCAGAGAGGAGAGGAGGACAGAGAGGAGGACAGAGAGGAGAGGAGGACAGAGAGGAGGACAGAGAGGAGGTCAGAGAGGAGAGGAGGTCAGAGAGGAGGACAGAGAGGAGGTCAGAGAGGAGAGGAGGTCAGAGAGGAGGTCAGAGAGGAGGACAGAGAGGAGAGGAGGACAGAGAGGAGGACAGAGAGGAGGACAGAGAGGAGAGGAGGACACAGAGGAGGACAGAGAGGAGAGGAGGTCACAGAGGAGGTCAGAGAGGAGGACAGAGAGGAGAGGAGGACAGAGAGGAGGTCAGAGAGGAGAGGAGGTCAGAGAGGAGGTCAGAGAGGAGGACAGAGAGGAGGACAGAGAGGAGGTCAGAGAGGAGAGGAGGACAGAGAGGAGGACAGAGAGGAGGACAGAGAGGAGAGGAGGACAGAGAGGAGGTCAGAGAGGAGAGGAGGTCAGAGAGGAGGACAGAGAGGAGGACAGAGAGGAGAGGTGGACAGAGAGGAGGACAGAGAGGAGGTCAGAGAGGAGGACAGAGAGGAGGTCAGAGAGGAGAGGAGGACAGAGAGGAGGACAGAGAGGAGGACAGAGAGGAGGTCAGAGAGGAGAGGAGGACAGAGAGGAGGACAGAGAGGAGGTCAGAGAGGAGAGGAGGACAGAGAGGAGGACAGAGAGGAGAGGAGGTCAGAGGGGAGGACAGAGAGGAGGTCAGAGAGGAGAGGAGGACAGAGAGGAGGACAGAGAGGAGGTCAGAGAGGAGAGGAGGACAGAGAGGAGGACAGAGAGGAGGACAGAGAGGAGGTCAGAGAGGAGAGGAGGACAGAGAGGAGGACAGAGAGGAGAGGAGGTCAGAGAGGAGAGGAGGACAGAGAGGAGGACAGAGAGGAGAGGAGGACAGAGAGGAGGTCAGAGGAGGACAGAGAGGAGGTCAGAGAGGAGAGGAGGTCAGAGAGGAGGACAGAGAGGAGGACAGAGAGGAGGACAGAGAGGAGAGGAGGACAGAGAGGAGGTCAGAGAGGAGGACAGAGAGGAGAGGAGGACAGAGAGGAGAGGAGGTCAGAGAGGAGGACAGAGAGGAGAGGAGGACACAGAGGAGGACAGAGAGGAGAGGAGGTCACAGAGGAGGTCAGAGAGGAGGACAGAGAGGAGGACAGAGAGGAGGTCAGAGAGGAGGACAGAGAGGAGGTCAGAGAGGAGAGGAGGACAGAGAGGAGGTCAGAGAGGAGAGGAGGTCAGAGAGGAGGTCAGAGAGGAGGTCAGAGAGGAGGTCAGAGAGGAGGACAGAGAGGAGAGGAGGACACAGAGGAGGTCAGAGAGGAGGTCAGAGAGGAGGACAGAGAGGAGAGGAGGACACAGAGGAGGACAGAGAGGAGAGGAGGACAGAGAGGAGGACAGAGAGGAGGTCAGAGAGGAGGACAGAGAGGAGGACACAGAGGAGGACAGAGAGGAGGTCAGAGAGGAGGACAGAGAGGAGAGGAGGACAGAGAGGAGGACAGAGAGGAGGACACAGAGGAGGACACAGAGGAGAGGAGGACACAGAGGAGGACAGAGAGGAGGACAGAGAGGAAGACAGAGAGGAGGACACAGAGGAGGTCAGAGAGGAGGACAGAGAGGAGGTCAGAGAGGAGGACAGAGAGGAGAGGAGGACAGAGAGGAGGACAGAGAGGAGGTCAGAGAGGAGGACAGAGAGGAGAGGAGGACACAGAGGAGGACAGAGAGGAGGTCAGAGAGGAGGACAGAGAGGAGGACAGAGAGGAGAGGAGGACAGAGAGGAGGACAGAGAGGAGAGGAGGACACAGAGGAGGACAGAGAGGAGGACAGAGAGGAGAGGAGGACACAGAGGCGGACACAGAGGAGGACAGAGAGGAGGACAGAGAGGAGGACAGAGAGGAGGTCAGAGAGGAGGACAGAGAGGAGGTCAGAGAGGAGGACAGAGAGGAGGACACAGAGGAGGTCAGAGAGGAGAGGAGGACACAGAGGAGGACAGAGAGGAGGACAGAGAGGAGAGGAGGACAGAGAGGAGGACAGAGAGGAGAGGAGGACACAGAGGAGGACAGAGAGGAGAGGAGGACACAGAGGAGGACAGAGAGGAGAGGAGGACACAGAGGAGGACAGAGAGGAGGACAGAGACGAGAGGAGGACAGAGAGGAGGACAGAGAGGAGAGGAGGACAGAGAGGAGGACAGAGAGGAGGTCAGAGAGGAGAGGAGGACAGAGAGGAGGACAGAGAGGAGGACACAGAGGAGGACACAGAGGAGAGGAGGACACAGAGGAGGACAGAGAGGAGGACAGAGAGGAGAGGAGGACAGAGAGGAGGACAGAGAGGAGGACAGAGAGGAGGACACAGAGGAGGACACAGAGGAGAGGAGGACACAGAGGAGGACAGAGAGGAGGACAGAGAGGAAGACAGAGAGGAGGACACAGAGGAGGTCAGAGAGGAGGACAGAGAGGAGGTCAGAGAGGAGGACAGAGAGGAGGACACAGAGGAGGACAGAGAGGAGGACAGAGAGGAGGTCAGAGAGGAGAGGAGGACACAGAGGAGGACAGAGAGGAGAGGAGGACAGAGAGGAGGACAGAGAGGAGGACAGAGAGGAGGACAGAGAGGAGAGGAGGACACAGAGGAGGACAGAGAGGAGAGGAGGACACAGAGGAGGACAGAGAGGAGGACAGAGAGGAAGACAGAGAGGAGGACACAGAGGAGGTCAGAGAGGAGGACAGAGAGGAGGACACAGGGGAGGACAGAGAGGAGGACACAGAGGAGGACAGAGAGGAGGACAGAGTGGGCCACAGTCTTCAAAAGTCCTCCAACCCAGACGACCACATGCGCTCATTTGTCGCTGCCCTGTGACACAGACCACAGAGTGTTGACCTCCACCTCTGCAGGGAGCACGCCTCAGAGCTGCATGTTCACACCAGACTAACGTTGTGGTTGACTTCAAATCGTTCTCTTCTGTTACGCTGACGCACCAAAACTTCTTCAGGAAAAAGAACACGATTATAAGACTTTGCATCGTTTCTGTATTTGCAGCCTTTTTGCTCTTAATGTTTTTATTTAGTCTGCACCTTGTTTTGACTTTAGCAGGTACTCCGGCTTCCTCCCACAGTCCAGAGACGTGCTCGGTAGGATCACTGGTGACTCTAAATGCCCGTAGGTGTGAATGTGAGCGTGAAAGGTTGTCTGTCTCTCTGGCCTTTGTTCACTGCAAGATGACAGTCCTGAACTGACCGCATGTGCAAAAGAACAATAGCAAAGTCTACCAGCGCACAATAGTGACAGATAAGGACCACATGTGAAAGGGAGTGTTCACACCTGTGGGTAAGGCTGTCCACATGTTGATAGCAGGTCTGAGCGGGGTCAGCCCTATAACTGACAGGTGACCTGTCCAAGTGTAACCCCGCCTCTCGCCTAATGACAGCTGGGATAGGCTCCAGCCCCGCCTCTCCCGAACCAGGAACCTTCTAGCTGTGAGGCGACAGTACTAACCACTGCACCACCGTGCCGCCCTGACAACATGTAAAATGTGATTCCTTCAGGTTGTTAGAACTTTAATGTTTTCTTCTGCTCAGATCTCATTTCTCATTTCGCTGCTTTAAATCTGATATCATCATGATTTATGTAAACATCAGACTTCTTCAGATTTAAGGTGTAAAATATGGATGAACTCACGGTTTGTTTCAGGGTCACTATTTAGAGGCTGCATGTGTACATTTACAGAGTGTGAGTGTTACAGGGTTAAACAGGGTCACAGGGTCAGAGGCGTGTAAAGTCAAGACAATAATGACTGAGAGTTCACTGTGTACATCACTGTACAGATATATAATGTGACTATAGGAGTGCTCTGAAAGGAGCTTTAAACAGATGAGCAGCAGCTTACACACACACACACACACACACAGACACACACAGATCTGTAATAAGAGCGTCAGTGAGGCGGTGCTCTGTGACTGTTGGAGGAGGAAGAGGACAGACATTCTTTGTGGTCTTCTGGACAAAGAGTCGTTCTCAGGCGCCTGTCGTTCTCCTCCCCGGGTCACAGCGGACCAGAACGGACACCAAACCCGGCCGGACGCTCCTCTGCTCCCACCTGACTCCTTCCTCCGCCTGGTTTTACTCCTCTCCTGCAGGGAGACGACATGAAGCGCCGCCTCGGGCTGATCCTGCTGCTCTGCTCTGGGATGATTCAGTTGGGTGAGTGGACGGAGACCATCACACACTGACAGCTGCATCCACACACGATACTTCTTAAAATAACTACATTTACACGAATACATCTGTCATACAGTATTGGTGTTCTTTGACTCATTCAACTCAACTTTTGACTCATTAAGACTTTTAATGAGACTGTAAACTGAGACCTGACCGGGCACTGGAGTCTGGTCTAAAATATATTTAGTCCTGTCCCGTTTTACTTCAGCAGGTCTCTGCTGCTAAGATAGACATTTAAAGCTAATCAGTTAGCAAGCAAAATCAAGCTACGTACCTGATGGTAACCGCTAGCTAGCATAAATTAGCAGGGTGTTGCGCAGTGAAATAGTGCTCCTGCAGGTTCACATGTGATTGAAGAAAATGCTTTGCATGTAGAGGGACTAAAAATGTTTTTATATTTTATGTATTGGGTTATTCCGCTAAATTCACTCGTAGTACCTTTAAAAACTAGCTTAATACCTAGCAAAGCTAAACTTCTCTATATATATATATATATATATATATATATACACACACAGACACACACACACACACACATATACATATATATATACATATACATATACATATATATATACATGTATATATGTATATATATACAGTCTAAATATGTACTTTGGATATGGCACTAACGTTCTGTTTAACTGCTGTACCAGGAGCTGGTGCATAATTTAAGAGACATTCATTTTTAATGTTGCACTGCTGATCAGGCTGCAGAGATGCAGTCAGGATATTCATATAAATACTGTCATGTATTAAGTCAGAGAATAGCTTGTTAGTCTTTACATACAAACTTCACTCGTGTGTTAAAAGCAGTTTTAGTGAAGGCAGTGAAACTTCGGTACAACTGTTAAAAGAACATCTCTCAAAAAGGACTCGGTTCTACTCATGTGTACGAAACATTTCAAAACAGCAGTGTCGTTCGTGAACGTAGCATCACTTAATATTTCTACTTTGTCTGTTAGCTGTCTGAGTGACATTATATTTATGATTTAAAGGGAGCTTTATCTTCAATTCAAATTAAATTCTCGTAAGTTAAATGAGACGTTAGCTACTGAAATCCGCAAAGCTAGCTACCTTCTTGCTAAGCTAGCTACCATTAGCCTACAGGAGTGTAGCTGTTTCTCTTCTCCATTATGAATTGATTTAGATGCTGCCTAATTAAACTATGTGGAAGAATTACGTTATTTCATTAGAGTATATTTTCTATTTACAGAACACAAACAAAGGGAAAATCATTATCTTAACTTAGCTTTGTTTTTAGCCGAGGCTAGCATTAGCTTTCTCACATGCTAGCTTACACATGAAATAGCAAATAGACATTAACATGAAGAGTGGATTATGGTGCAGGACAAGTTTAAAGCTCCTGTGAGGAGTTTTTCTCTGGTTATGAAACTGATGACTCTACATGAGCTACTACAGCAGACCAGACCATCAGCGTGAGAGTGATTATTTCTCTGTAGTTATTTTTAATGCCTGAAACTGCTGGGGGGGGGGGGGGGGGGGGGGTAGGTGTCAGACGGAGCGATTCCCTGCACGCTGCCTCTGTTTACATTTTACAGGGCTAACATGTAAAGTGAGTGAAACATACGACTGTTACAGAAAGCAGGATGACATTTGATGTTAAAAAACACCACTTCAGTATGAACAGTACAAAATGAGCAAAGAGATCAGCGGTACGGCTTCGTCCACAGGGGGCGCCAACATCAACACGAACACAAAGTTCCTCACAGCAGCTTTAAGACGTCCCTCCAGATGTTTCTGTGCTTTTTGTTATGAAATCTGGTTAACAGAGAGGAAACTTTTTCAGCAAGTGTTAATATGAGCTTTAAACTTCAAAGATCACTTTAAAAATTCAAAGTATTATTGCTGTATTATTCTGAAATCATAAGAAAATAAATATGGAAAAGTTACATGATGTACGTATGTTCATGTGTCTGTATCTCTGTGTGTTAGTGATGTGATATTGATCTGTATGAACACTGGATGAGCTAAATGTAGGTGGTTGTTCCTCCTCCTCTTCCTCCTCTTCCTCCTCTTCTTCTTCTTCTTCTCTACCTCTTTCTCCTCCTCCTGCTTCTTCAGGTTCAGGACTTCGTTGCTATAAGTGCTCTGACTACACGGGACTCTGTCAGAACGTGCAGGAGTGCACATATGAAGACTCGTGTATATCTCTGAGTGAGAGAGGTCAGTTATCACCTGCAGGTTCCCGTCATCAGAGGATTACTCATCACATTTCACCAGTATCACAAATGTCCACATGCTTCATAAACCAGATATTCTCAAAACCAAAAATTCTCTGGTTACAACGTCTTACCTGTGTGTGTGTGTGTGTGTGTGTGTGTGTGTGCGTGTGTGCGTGTGTCCAGGTGGGAAGACCATCCGTCAGTGCATCCGGTACACAGACTGCGATAACTCCCGTCTCACCCAGATGTTCCCGGCGATCTCGGGCTTCACGTACCGATGCTGCAGCAGCAACCTGTGCAACTCCAGCAACGCTGTTACCATGGCAACGTCCCTCCTGGCCCTGCTGGGGTCGCTGCTGAGCTCCTGGTGGTGCTCGACCTGAAACACCTGCAGCTTACAGGAGGTTATTGTTTCTGTTAACATGAACTAAACACAGTGATGATGTTGTCGGCACTTACAGGTTCTCAGGTCTCGTGTTTTAAAGTCTTTTTTTCACCTTTTTTGCTAATTTGCAATTTTATACTTTTTACACATTTAACAATAAAAACAAGAAAACAAGTTTTTGTTTTATTAGATTTTTTGTGTCAAATTAATATTTTCTTCCAGAAGTGGACGAAGCCTCCGGGTCCAGAAAGTGAAGCCAATGCAGACATGTCTGTTTTCTTATGTCCAGCAGGGGGCGTCTCCACTGGTTACAAAAAGAAGTCTGATCCTATAGAAGCCTATGAGAACATGCTCCTCCTCCTCTCCTGATGTATTCCCTCAGTAAACATGTTCCTAATGACTTTATGGTCTCAGTCTCTAGTTTCAAGTCTTCTTCAACACAGCATGATGTTCATTTAGTCACTGATGCTCCCACTGAGAGTCACACAGACCAGGAAGAGGGGAGGGGTTAGGGCGGGGCTACCTGTGATTGACAAGTTCTTAGTAATTGACATGAAAAATGACGGAAACAGAGAGCTGAGAGAGTCCACACGTCCACTCTCAACAAACTGATGGAAACAACATCTTAAATGCTTCAACACAACAACACAAGCACGAGATAAATACAAAAAATAGATTTATTAAACATAAATATCACATGATCGATTGAGAGACACTTCATACAGGAGGATCATTTTCTTCATGAGCTACATGACTTAAACACTGGCCGTTGTCATTTTAGAGGACTTGTATACAATATAATAACTTCTGTAAACACTGGGTTTCATGAAACGGGGATATTATTTATTATTTCAGAGTAGAAGGCAAAGAGACGAGACAAGCACGAGACAAGCTTAGTCCAAACTGCAAATGGAATGTGGGCGTGTTTGAAGTCTGTGCTGGATCATCATCCTGAGTGGTGTTGGTGGACGCTATCGCAGAATAATAAAGGCTGACAACATGAAAACACACAGTGGCTGCTGGAGAACCAGGAACAACAAGAACATCTTGTCTCTTCGTTATGTTGAAGTGGCAGTGATGTTCTAGTCGCAGGATTCAACATGTTTTTCTATCATTTCCTGTCCGTCTCTTTGCAGCCCACTGTCGCTGAAACAAAACAACTTTAACGGGAGGAGTTTTTAACCTGGGTCCTATTTTTTAGGTTAAAAAATACAACACCCTCTGTGTCCTGTGAGGTAAAATCAGTGTTTTTCTGAATGGAGTCTGGTGTGTCTGCAGAGAGCGATGTAAAAAAAACAATCATCTTCCTCTGTAACAAAAAGGTCTATCTCTGTAGGGATCCTTTCTGTCATGTTGTCACACACTTAGAATAACACTCTGAGCCTGTCAGTGGAAACAACAAGAACTTTTAGTGGACGACCTTTGACCCATCAAGGATTATGTTGCAGACATTACGGCCTGTTTCACTGCTGCAGGATGAACACATCTACTGGAGACATTTCAAATGTTTTTGTAGCTATGAATCATTTGAACTCCAACAAACATAAAAAAGGGACCCTGGTTTTTAGGAGAACCAGTGTATTGTGTCTGCTGTGTGGTGTGAAACTGGGACACACTGACGGTTTCCTGGTTTTCATTCGCTCAGCTCTCCCAGTCCGTCCTCTTCAATCTGTCGTCCAATCACCTCCAGCTGCACCTTCTTCTTCTGACCTTTCAGCTCCACCTCTCCCTCTGCTTTCTCTGATTGGGCGTACCAGGGCTGAGGGGCGGAGCTATCGCAGGTCCGGCCTCCTCTGCGGAAGCCCCCTCTGCCAGCTCTGACCAGCCCCCAGCCCTGCAGGTTGGCGTCTGACCCTCCCTCCTGGACCCCTCTGGTCTGGTCCAGCTCCTTGGCGCTGAGAGACGACATCCTGATGGGGACCGTGTTTCCAAACTTGGAGTAGTCGACGCAGTAACGGCCGTCCTCCTCTGTTATGATGGAGACGAAGCGCCTCCCCCACAGGATCTCCTCAGGCGTGTAGGAGGTCCGCGCCTGCATGGTGATCCCCGTTGTTTCCACCACACCTTAAAAAGAGAGAAAGAAGTCATAGTAAATCCTCCACTGTGGAATTTATTTTTGTGGATCCAAGTGAACAGGATCCATGTCTGCGTGGGTCCTGACCCTCCAGGATGACGATGATCTCGAGGTCCTCAGAGGCCAGCGACTGAGCGGACAGCTCGTACAGAGGACTCCCTCTCTCCATGGTGTGGCTGATGATCAGAGGAGAGACCAGGAAGATGCCGTTACTCCTCAGAGGATTCTCCACCTGGATGTCCAGCTGGCACACCGGGATCACCTCGCCCTCTGCCGTCACCGTCCGCCGGATCACCTGCAGGGAGCACGAAAGGTGTGAAACGGATCAACAGTGTTTTAAAGCAGCTCCAGTTTCACAGGGTTGCGTCCCTGGCAGCTTGAGATGCAAGTTGTTTTTTCTTCAGCTGTCTGATTCTGCGAGCCTAGTTTGCGGTGCAGCTGTGACATGAAGGGAGAAAATGAAGAATCTGGTTGACAGTTACTGCGATATAAAAAGAGCTGACCTGCAGCTGCACGGTGGCAGAGATGATCATACTCTTCCTCAGGTCTCCGACTCTGAACATGAAGGTCGGCCGCCCATTTCGAGGAGCGATGACAGCGTTTCTGGAGAAGATGAGCGTCTCTGCTCGCCGGTTTGCCTGAGCCGTCTTCATGAACACGCAGCCGAGCATCACGGCGTTGATGATCAAGCCTAAGATGTTCTGCACAATTAGCACAGTGATCGCCAGAGGACACTCCTCCGTCACCATCCGGCCTCCAAAACCGATGGTCACCTGCAGCAGGCACAGCGCTCACAGCTAACAACACCACAAACAACACCTGGATAAGTCAACATCGCCTGCAGCTCTCACCTGGACTTCAATAGAGAAGAGGAAGGCGGAGGTGAAGGAGTGGATGGCGGTGACGCAGGGGACGGGGCCCGGCTCGCCGTTTGGGTCCCGGGGCTCCAAGTCTCCATGAGCGAAGGCCAGGAGCCACCAGATCATAGCGAAGAGCATCCAGGAGCAGAGGAAGGCCGAGGTGAAGATGAGGAAGGAGTGCTGCCACTTCAGGTCCACCATGGTGGTGAAAACATCCTGCAGGAAGCGACCCTGACACCAGACGCAGCACAGCAGGTTAAAGTTCAAAGACGTGATCGTTGGAGAAACGTTTGGGATGTGAGTGCCTTGTTGGGTGTTCTGACAGAGTCCAGGAGTGTCACATGTTCTTCTCCAGGTGTGACCTGTGTACTTCACATACCTGCTCTCTGATGTTCTTGTGGGCCACGTTGCAGGACCCGGTCTTGGTGATGAAGCGAGCTCTCTGGAATCTGGAGCGGCTGCGGTTCGGCTGGTTCTGGTCCTCTGCTAGACGGGTCAGCAGGAAGCCATCCGGCAGGAGGCCTTTCCTTGCTAACATGATGCTGCATGATAACACACACACACACACACACACACACACACACACACACACACACACACACACACACAGTAGATAGATAGTTTTGAAACAGAAAGTGTTCTGCTGCAGTACTTTTACTGTTTTCACGACATGAAGCATGAAGTATATCTGTGTTTTACTGAAGTAGGATTATAATGGAGTATTTCCACATTGTGGTTTTTGTACTGCTTTTCCACGACTGCTATAAGGGTGTTCCATTTTGACATTAAGCTCTCTGTTAATATATATAAATTATTTGTTGTGTTCTACAGGAACACGGAAATCATTATCACAATTACCACAAGGAGCCATTAAAAAATGCGATTATTTTAAATATCAAAGACAGAACCGTTTGAGATTCTATGTCGTTACTCAGAATGAAAAACATCATCTGTAGGCTATCTGTAATGTATAGGCTCTTATTCTCTCTGTCCGTCAATGTAAGCACAGGTGAGAAACAGTCACGTTACCTGTTCAGGACACAGCAGCGGAGCTCCAACAAACACAAATATTTCTGATGTTAAAGACGATTTATTTACGTCGACGTGAAGCACATCACGGCCTCCATCGATTACCCATCAGCTCCTTCATACAACACCAACACTAGGACCGGAGTCAAGTGTTAACATCACGCATGGCACAGCTTCCGGTTACCACCTTCAAAATAAAATGCGGAGCGGCCCTTTCCTCTACATGCAAAACAGTCTAAAAAAGAACAAGGTCTGCGTATCACGATTATCAACAGTATTTTTTCTGCCCATAGATTCAGTAAATATATTATTCATGTTCTGTTAGAAGTCATTTGTGTTTTTACATCATTTGTAAATTGAAAATGCTAAGGTTAATAAAAAATATAATTATTATTGTAATAAAATTAATGAGACTTTAATTTTGAAATATTTTACTCGGTTCCTGTGTGGTGTGATCCGGATGTTGAACTTGACGCACCTGCTGAAGGATGCTGAGCGAGTTCACCTTGCAGAGGCTTCCTGCGGCCAACAGGGGGCGAGAGAGGAGAGATTACTTCCTGTAACACTAAAAATTATACAGTGAACAATCAGTTAATCAAGTTAGATCATTTGTTTGATATTTGTTTAATTTAATCTAATAATTGATGGATTTTGAAAACAGATGAGTATGAATAACATGATTAACAACCGGTTTTAAGGTACTTTTAATGAAAAGTTCATTTTCAGAATTTCCTTAAAATATTAATTGTATTGTCAGAAAAATCCCATAAATTATTATTACATTTATAATGTGTCCTGAAACAGACACAGGATAAAATGCAAATGCAAACAATTTATGCGAAAAGAAAGTTAAACAAACAAAGCATACAACATAGAGTTAAAATAAGTGAAATTACACGGTAAAATATTGAAATCCTTAAAATTTTTAAGTCAATCTTAAATTATTACAATTCATTAAAGCTCAGCAGATTTTAAGGGGTTTAAGGGTTCAGGTTTTGTTAATTAACTCCCCTCTCTAATATGTTTGTATTTTCCTCCTTTAACTTTACCATTCCTTATTAATGTAAATATTTGTTTATATAATTCAGTCTCTGTAGTTTCTCTAATTTTAAGTTTAAATGTACACAGTATCTATTGAGCATTTAATTATATAGTTACATATGAATATTTAATCACGTGTTTACGAAATAATTTAAAAACGTAATCGAACTTCTTTTGTATTTTTTATGCATTTCTTATTAAACAGCAAAAGCAAAAGTTGCTAAATAAAAACAGCCTGTAGGTGGCAGAAAAGTGCCGTCGGTGAGTTTCGTTTTCCGATAAAATAGAAAAGAAGAAGAAGACAAACTTTACTTCCGGTCCCCGCCGGATGTTTTAGCTGTTTGGGTTTCTGGACGGAGGCTCCGAAACGAGAATGAAGATGGAGAACACATACAGACGTAATGTGATTTTGAAACAGCTTCATTCTAAATGAGGATAGTTTAGATCATTGTTTGATAACAGATTCACAGCTACATGAACATTTGATTTTTGTGTTGTTGTTTTGTCATGGAGAAGCTAGCTTTTAATGATACTAACACTGATGCTTTACATTTAACGGTCCCAATGAAATGTATGTTACTAGGCAGATTGACCCTATTAATAATGTTTACGGTGATTGTGATTTCAAAAGGTTAAATACCCAAGTTTCTGCTAAGACGGGTTATTGTTTTTTTAACCATAGGTGAAAAAGCGTAGAAGTATCACACATTGATAACAAGAATTAAGAAAAGCAACTAATAACTAAAATGATTTGATAAATAGAGTGCGGTAGTTTTACCAGAATAAAATATCTTCCTCTGAATGTAGACAAGTAGAAGTGTAAAGTAAACCTACTTTGGATGAAAGAGAACTTAGCGTCAATCAGTGGAGACTAATGTGTTGCAGGTTAACTGATGACGAATCTGTCTCCACAGTGACAGATAGAGACATCAGACTGATGATACAGCTTCGAGCATCCAATGAAGCCATCTTCACCGGGAGGAGGAACTCTGCCATGAGAGGCTGGAAGTCAGTCTGCTTTCCTCCAGACTCCATCACACTACCTGCTCAGACTCCATCACACTACCTGCTCAGATGCTGCACATGCAATAAAAAGTTTTAATCACCCAAAAACTATCGAACATTTTACAAAATATGTAGCAATGTTCTGGTCCAGTAAAAGAGTTTAACTGAACAGAACAGAGATACTTCTACAGAGAGTGAATCAGCCGTGTTGCTGCAGGTGAATTCCTGGCTGATGATGTACTCTGTTCTCTCCTGCAGGGCGATCAGAAGAGAGATGGGGCTACAGGGGACGATGTCAGCGCGGCAGCTGAAGAAGAAGTGGGACAACTTGAAGGAGAGATACAGGGTGAGTCCAGCTAAACTCTTTCTACAGAGATAGACCTTTTCTTTAAAGAGTGAGATGTTTTTTTAAACCAGAGACGACATCGCTCTCTTCAAAGCCACCAGACTCCTCTCCCAAAAACATTTTACCTCTCTGATTTACCAAGTTCAGTTGCTGTAACTGCTGTTTCTGCTTAAAGAAGTTGCCTTACTTACTGATACTTTTCATTTTGGCGATGACTCTCCTATAAAAGGGTTTTTTTTGCTACTGCTGTTAAATCAAGTTTTACAAAAAAACTCTACAAGGTACCTTTAAATTCTGACTTCCTCTTCCTGTGCAGGGGCTGAAGAACCCTCCAGAGGGCATGGAGACTCTGACCCAGCCCAGCTCGTGGCGGTGGTTCCATCTGATGGACGAGGCCATAACCGGCCGCCTGGCTGGGACAGCCACCATCTTGAAGCCCTCCCTGCTGGATGAAGATGAGGACTATAGACCCCCCTCGACTCCGGTCATGCTGTCCAGTGAGGGAGCAGCTTTCTCTGAACTGGATGTCGCTGAAATGGGACCTTTGGAGGATGAGGGGACATTCGGGGACGTCCTGGAGCTGAGTGGAGTGGAAGCATGCGGGAAAGTCGAGGCAGAGAACAAAACTGAGTTTCCCCCACAGGTCATATCGGCCGCAGGAGATGGAGGACACCTGAGAATCCCTGAGTCTCAGAGCCGACCTGTGATAAACAACAGCCAGCCTGTATTTTACGCCACCTTGCTGCCCAACTACACCGCAGAGACCAACAGGACGCCTCCCTCTTCTAGAGACGTGGTCAGGGAGGCGGTGGAAGTGGACAGGAAGCTGGCAGAGCTGCAGAGTGAGAGGCAGGCTCTGGAGCGAGAGCAAGCCGAGTTTGACAGAGAGCTCATCGCTTTAGAAAAAGACAGAGAGCTGCTGAGCAGAGACATGGCCACGCTTGAGAGAGACAGAACAAGTCTGGATAGGGACCGAGCGGCTGTAGAGCGAGACAGAGCTGCTTTAGAAAGAGACCGAGCAGCTGTGGAGAGAGACCGGGTGTGTCTGGATCGAGACCGGGCGTTTCTGGACAGAGACAGAGCTTTCCTGGAGAGAGACCGAGTGTTTGTAGAGAGAGCCAGAGAGGATTTAGAGAGAGAGAGAGCACTGTGGAGGAGAGAGAGGGAGGGGGAGGCTGTCAATGGACATGCGGCTGACATGACGACAGAGAAGGAAGTGGTGCTACAGACCAGGTTCTACCAGAGTCTGACGGCAGCAGATCTGGATCAAGACCAGCTGGAGACCCGACAGAGACTGGTGTCGTTGTTCCAGAAGCTTGTTGAGAAGCTGTGAGCGCAGGATGTGTTCTGTGTTGTGTTCTTGGATTTCATGTGATAAACAAAGACAAAAACACATTTGGACCTCTGACCTCTGTGTCTGGAGGTCTGCTCTTAAAATAAAGACTCTGTGTTCCTCTGCTTGGTGTTCCTTTTTTCAGTGTGATTTATGGCTGAGAGAAATAATTAAAACATTGGTCCTGCACTCTGAGACAGTTATGACATGAGATAAAATGACTGCAGGGAGGAGAGCACTCACTCACTCACTCATCATGAGATCAGAACAGAAAAATCACCTTTGTAAGACTTTGTCATTAATTATTTGTTTATGAAAGCTATATTGATAAAGTAAAAAAACGTAGATTAAAGGACAACTTTTCGGTCACCACAGAAGAATGTTTCCTAACTGAGAATCCCAAAGTGTTTTCATTTATAACTGATGTTTAAAGGTGTAGTAGATTATTTAACTGATAAGCATTATAAATCCATAACGGTTATACTAACTTACGAGTGCTGTATTAGAAAAGGTGAACGAATGGCTCTAAAATTGGTCCATATAAGCATACACAGCTGATGTCGGGGCTGAAGCAGGTTGTATTTGTGATATTTGGACATGTCCTCAAAATTTGAAACAATAAAAATATATCCTCATCAGGAAATCAGGACTCAAGATTGCTGGAGTGTTTTTATTGACATCCAACCCCGCCCCTCCGGGCAGCAGGTCACATGACGGAAGGCAGGCCGGGGTGGTGTTATTGAGCGCTCTCTCTCAGCGCCGAGGAAACGGGATGCAGGCTACCTCTACTAACGGGAACGGTTTTTATTTACTGTTTTATTCACTCCGGTGATGATGGCACAACATAACGTTACACAACGGAAGTCAGACTCAGCCAAAGCTAACGGAAACCAGGTTCGTCTTGTGGCGGCAAGCCCGGCTGTGTGTCTGTTTGTTGTTTAAGTTAGCAACAGAAGCTAGCTAACAGCCTGCTTCCCTAACGCTTACAGAGAGTTAGCCTCGGTGGCTAACCGCCGCCTGGTCACACTTCTGTTCAAGCTGCACCGGGGCTGCCTCACAGGATGGACGGAGAGGAGCTGCAGTAAAGAAACGGAGCCGGTAAACCTGCAGAATGTGCTAGCGGATGCGGCTAGCTTCAGGCCTGAATACCAGCACACTTCCACCCCTCCTTGCTTCCTTCCTTCCGTCCCTCATTCCTCCCTAGATGCCCCAGGACTACAGACCCCCTCTGCTTCAATGATCACAATGGAGTCAGCGCTGAACCCGCTGCCACAGTTCACAGAAAACTCCTACAAAAGTAAGTAATCATAGTGCACTATTTACTGTAAGTGATGAGCTGTTTACCTGCCTGTGTTGACCTTTGACCCCTTTCACCTTTCAGTGACAGAGGAGGATGTGAAGAGGCTGATCGAGTTCAGGGCGTCCAACGAGGCTCTGTTCACCGGCAAGAGAAACTCTGCCAAGATAGCGTGGAGGTAAGACCGCAGCTTTGACTTTTCAAACTTTATTTTGGTGAGTTTCCTCTTAGCTAACCCTACTTCCTGTTTATTCCTCAGCACCATCCTGAAGGGTCTGGGTCTTGAAGGGAAGCTGACTGCAGACCAGATCGCCAAAAAATGGGACAACCTGCGGACGAAATACAAGGTGACAAAAACTTTGTGATGAATGCTGTTACAGACGTCAGACAGTGAAACATGTGAAGAGTCTTTTTAGCTCCCTGCGTTGAGATAAGACATCCAGACTACAGGTCTTATCTTGTCTTTTCCAGGACCTGAAGCAGCCCTACCAGGGCCAGGATCACATCGGGGGTGTGGTGGAATCGTGGCCCTGGTTCCACATCATGGATGAAGCCATGCAGGGTCGCCTCTTCAACAGCAACCTGGTGCTCTGCCCGGAGAACGCCAACGTCGCTCACCGCTGTAACAGCCAGCAAACCCAGAACTCGGAGAACACAGACATCCTGGAGTTCCTCATCAAAACAGAGATGGAGGACACGGTGGCGGCAGAGACAGCAGAGGATGATGGGACAGTTCACACGGAGGCTCCGCCTGCTGAGGGAGTCCCCATGGGCTGGAGGAGGATGAGCGAGTGCTCCTATAAAAGTAAGCAGACGCAGCAGGCTCAGAGGTTAGAGGGTTAAATACAGTCCAGGACCTGCGGGAGCTCACACACCTGACGATGCACAAGCATCCATCACGCCCGTCTTAAAAACGATTTCATGTTTAGTTCAGAATAGACGATGCAATGACTCGATGTCTGGAAATGTGTCAAAGTTTCATGCTTATATTAAAGAAGTGAAAAACTGGACAGCATTAAGTCGGATTCTTTTTTTTTAGTTTCTTTTATAAAAAATATGATTTGTGTATTTTTTTCTTAAATCTGTGTTTTTTTAAAATCCAGCAAATTAAATCCGGTAAATGAAATTTATTTCAAATGTTTTTTCTGCTTTTCACTCATTCTTCCTTTTCAAGCTGTGTGACTCCGTATGATCACTTGTGACCTGTCTGATCTGTGGATCAGGAGACAATAGAATGTGTCCTTCTCGTTCACAGTGACGGAACCAGAAACAGAACGGATGATTAAACTTCGAGCTGCAAACGAAGCTCTGTTCACCGGCAGGAAACACTCAGCCAAACCGGCCTGGAGGTGAGTGAAGCAGCCGTGAGTCTGAATGTGGAGACTCCTGAAGCATGTCTCACTGAGATGAGATGTTCACGGTCTAATCTTCAAACCTGCTGATTTTATAGTCACAGTAACTCTGTGGAGCTTGTGACCTCTAGTAGTGCTACAGGGCTGTTTTTTATGAATAGTGTTTTTGTGAGAGAAAAATAAAGGCAGAGAAGAAGACTGCAAGCTAGAAACATGGCTGCTGTCTCTTTCAGAGCCATCCTGTACGAGCTTGGGCTTCAGGGGAAGCTGACCACAGATCAGTTAGCCAAGAAGTGGGACAACCTAAAGAGGAGATACAAGGTACGTCTGTCTGTACACGTCCAGCTCCAGAGACACCTGTCCATGTCTCACAGTGTCGGAGACATCATGAACGATCCGTTCATTCAGAGGAACGTCGGTTCAGAACTGATGCAGGACAGAGATCTGCCTTTGTCCACAGGAGGGAAACAAAACGAGTCTGTGAAATAAACTTCATGTCCACTCGGGGTCTTTTCAGACCTCTGGCCAGGATCGTCCTCCTCGCCCTGTAACAGACTGATGATGTAAAATCATCTTTAGTTTTTAGCTCAAAGCTCTAATGTCACACCTCGTCCTTCTCATGTCAGCAGCTGCAAAGTGTTTCGGCTCCTACAGTCTGTTTTAGTCTGCTGCTCTCTGACAGAACATGAATCTTCTTTAGCTTGTAAACTTTGATCAAAGCCCGTCATAATCTATTTAAACCAAAGCTCATGTCATCATGTCTTGTGTAACTGATGGTCCCAAACGCAGAGATTTTTATGAAAAGGAATGAGAGACTTTTAGAAATGACTCAAATAATGAATCGCTCACCTTCAGGAGCTGAAGTTTCCCGCTCGAGGAGTGGAGACGAACCCGAGCTCCTGGCCCTGGTTCTACCGCATGAACGACGCCATGGAGGGAAGGTTTGCCGGGGCAGCGCCTATCCTCACGCCAATCGTGGAGGACGAAGACGAGGACTGTGAGCCGCTGTCGCCGACGCCAAAGAAGCGAGCGCGTCGGAGCCGAGGGGGCATGGCCGAGTTCCTGACGGAGTCTGAGATGGACCTGCTGGTGGATAACGAGGAGAAGAACGGATCCACGGCTCTGGGAGAACTGCACCGCATGGCCGAGTTCTCCTACAAGTGTAAGAAATGCTGCAGAACTACATGTATGAGGGGCATCGTGGGTAATGTAGGCTACAGGACGAGGAACAAGAATGAGTAGAATTACATTTTTTTCTTTCCAGCAGAATCATTTTCTTTTACACTTCAAAGTAAACTTAATAAAACCCAGAGGGTGTTTAGGTCCCGCAGACAGCCTCCTGAATCGTTCATGTGAAGGTGATGAGATGTTCACGTTGGTAAACCTCTTGACCTTTGACCTTTATCACAGTGACAGAAGACGACACCAGGCGACTAATTGAGTTAAGAGCTGCTAACGAGTCTCTGTTCACCGGGAGGAGGAACACGGCCAAGCCGGCCTGGAGGTAACGCATCACACTCATCATCCAGCTGAAGCACAGATCGCTCAGATGTGTTTACATCATTGATTAGTTTTGTTTTTCCAAAGGGGCATCGTGAAGGAGATGGGTCTGACAGGGAAGATCACACCTGACCAGGTGGCCAAGAAGTGGGACAACCTGAAGACCAAGTTCAAGGTATCAACACTCACATACGACATGTAACCTGGCCTTGTACTTACAAACAGACCGTGATGATGTCATGCGATGCAGTGTAAGCGTCTCTAATGTGAAGTGTTGTGTGTCTGCAGGACCTGAAGTTTCCTCCGCGGGGGATGGAGGGTCAGACTAACCCCGCCTCCTGGCCCTGGTTCCAGCTGATGAGCGACGCTCTGGAAGGACGGCTGGTGGGAAAAGCTCCCAGAGTGACGCCGGTGTGGAGCAGCGAGGAGGACGGCGTGTTCGGCTCGTCTCCGCCCCCCGACAGAGACTGTATGTTGGCAGAGAGGAGCAGCGTGTCGGAGCTGGAGAGCATGGTGGGCGGGGACAACGCCGAGGCTGATGGGAATGTGACCTACATCGACGCCAGCGGAGAGGAGTGTTCGACGCCCTCAGACCTGTCCTATAAAAGTGAGACTTCTTCTGTGGTGTTTAATTGTTTCTATCAAGCGCTTTATTTGTGTTCATCAATGTTAAGGACAGTTAATCTAACATGTCATCAAGCGTACATTCAGCAGATGGATATCGTCCCTGTCTGTCTGTTCTCCTACCTGTCTGTCTGTTTTACACCTCACCTGTGTGTCTGCCTCAGTGACGGATCAGGACACCAGGAGGATGATTCAACTCCGAGCTGCTAACGAGCCGTTGTTCACCGGGAGGAGAAACGCCGCCAAAGCTGCCTGGAAGTAAGATTTTATTCTTGCAATGATTATAATGAAATAATGACTTGTGTCTGTGTCCTGGTGTTCATCCTCTCTCCCTCCCCCTCTCTCAGGGCCATCCTAAAGGAGCTCGGCCTGCAGGGGAAGGTCTCCACCTACCAGATGGCAAAGAAATGGGACAATCTGAAGAGGAGATATAAGGTACGTGTCAGCTGGTGCCTCAGTATCCTGACGCGTTCGTATCATCCCTAGTGAGAGTGTTTCTTACTTCCTGTCTGTTGCTCTGATGAACTCTTTAAAACTCCTCACAGATGTTTAGTTTCATGTTTTCAAATCAGGAGGAAATGGTGCATGTGTAAGGGACTACTTTCTTTGGTGGATTCATCCACATTCAGTTCTCTATAATGAAGCACCTCCTCATCTCTATTTTAATCTAGCTTTTCCTCCTCTCCTTTCCTCTTCTTCTCTCCTTTCTCCAACTTCCTTCCCTACTCCCTTTATTTCCTCCATCTTCTCCTTTCTCTTCCTCCCCTCTCCTATTTTCCTCTCCTTTTTTTTCTACTCCTCTCATCCCTGTTCAATTCCTCCCCACCACCAATATGTCTCTTTCCTTTCCTCTTCCCCATCCTCTCTTCTCATCCTCCACTCTCCTTTCTGCTATCCTCCTACCCCTCCTCTCCTCTTATCTTGCGTACCCTTTCCTTTTCTCCTCTCTCCTCCCTTCCCTCCTCTCTCCTCCCTTCCCTCCTCTCTCCTCCCCTCTCCCTTCCCTCCTCTCTCCTCCCCCTTCCCTCCTCTCTCCTCCCCTCTCCTCCCCTCTCCCTTCCCTCCTCTCTCCTCCTCCTTCCCTCCTCTCTCCTCCCCTCTCCTCCCCTCTCCCTTCCCTCCTCTCTCCTCTCCCTTCCCTCCTCTCTCCTCCCCCTTCCCTCCTCTCTCCTCCCCTCTCCCCTCTCCCTTCCCTTCCCTCGTCTCACCTCCACCTCCTCTCTGTAGGATCTGAAGTATCCTCCTGTTGGGATGGAGAGCGTAGCAGAAGGCTCCTCCTCCTGGCCGTGGTTTCACATGATGAACGAAGCGATGGAGGGCCGCCTGGCAAGCAGCGCCCCCCTCCTCACCCCCGTCACCCAGGATGATGAGCAGTACCCAGACCCCGCCCCCAAACACCGCTCCCGTGCCGGCCCTCCCCCTCCTCCCCCCTCCTCTTCGGACTACGCACAGGAAGCATTTGTTGATGGCAGCGATCAGACCCAGCGGGGCCCGGAGGCGTGCGAGGGGCCGCTGGGAGGACTGGAGAGAGAGTGGGAGGTGGTGGAGAGGGAGCGGGCGGCGCTGGAGCGGGAGAGGGAGGTGGTGGAGCGAGACAGGGCGTCTGTGGAGAGAGAGAGGGCGGCAGTGCAGGCGGAGCGGCTGTGGCTGGAGAGGGAGCGAGCTGCGGTGGAGCGGGACAGAGCCATGGTGGAGCAGGAGCGAGCGACGCTGGGGAGAGAGAGGGAGGTGCTGGACCAGAGAGCCCTGATGCTGAACTCTGTGGGACACTCGGGACACCTGAACGCCCTCATGTAGACCTGCATGCTGTGGGGACGTGGAGCGTCCCTGTAGAGACACACTGGTCTGTGGTGGAGGTCTGGACCTCCTTTAAAGAGGAGTAAACCACACTGATGGAGCACAGAGGAGGTCGGAGGTCGGAGGTCGAGCCACGTTTGGATGTAGGTCTTCCACAGAGAGACGGAGCAGGATCGGGTCCTGGAGGTTACACCACCCGGGGATGAACAGGAGAGCTGCACAACTCACAGTAACTCACCTGGATCAGGAGGAAAACCAACAGCTGGGCTAAAGATCACGTGCGCACACGCACGCACGCACGCACGCACGCACGCACGCACGCACACACGCACACACGCACACACACACACACACACTGATAAATCTGCATTAAGCTATTATCATCCCAAACTCCACCCTCTTGTCCAAATATGGTCACTTCTGGCACCAAAACACAAAACAAGATGTTGACAGGAAGTGCCAAACTTGTTGTAACGAGGTGTTTGTTGGTTTAAACGACTGAAGGCAGATCGATGTCTCGTGTTTCCTGTGCAGACAGAATCTCTGCTCTCTCCGGCCTCCCGAGTTTCCTGTAAGTTTGACTTTATTTAAAAAGATGAACGATCCTGTTGAGCGATTGTTCTTGTTGTGCAGCTCTACCTGACTGTCTAAGAGGAACACAGGTGTTTTTGTGGACCCTGGAGGTGTTCACCAGAGTTCCCAGCAGACCGCCACTGTGTGCTGACTCACCTGGGATGAAGACCACTCTTGGCTGATGATGAAGGAGCAGGTTCAGGTCAAACAAAGGCTGGACATGAAGCACGGTGAACGAGCTCGAACACGCTCACACAGAGTTTATTTTGGCAGCAGTTTCCCATTTTTCTATTTATTCCCATTTTGAGTATTTTTATTTAAAGGAGCTTCTCTCGTTCCTCTCGTGATGTCACCAGCCAACATCAAAGACGAGCGACAACCAGCGAAGGTTTAGCTTCACGTCCGGTGGCTCTGAAGGTTCCTCTCAAAGACTCTTTGAATGTCCGGAAGTTTCTGGAGTTTTGGTAGTTTGTGAATCCTAACAAAGACGACTCTCTCTGTGATGATGCCTTATTTTATGTTTATTTAAATGTTCAATGTTAGAACTCTAATGCTGATTGGTCGGTTTAACTCAGACTACAAACGTTAAACTGAACGCTTGTAAAACTTTCCCCTGCCGAGTCTGTTACACAAGCTGCTACCTGTTCACACAGCAGCAAACACAGCAGGTGTTATTTTCAGGTGAAGGAAATGTGTTCTTCAGATAGATCCCCTAAGACTGAAAGACTTCCTGTTTGAGCCCAAATGTTTCCACATTCAGGATTATTTGTTTTGTTGAAACCAGGGCTGAACGATTATTTTGACTTGTATTGCAATTAGATTAACGTTATTAAAAGAAATGATCGTTTTTACATCATTATTCTCCTTTTCATTGAAAACACATGAAATGATAACGAGTTATTTCTGCAGCGATCTGAACGTGATGCTTCCGTCTGCGTGTGCTGTCGGCCACACCGTCTCCGCAGCACAACGTTCACAGTGAAACGGTTCTGACAGACTTCACCTTCAGCAAACGTCTGGAAGCTGCAGCAGGCCATGTTGTGGTTTCAATAAATGTTTAATTGTTCAGCCCGACTTCAAACTAAAAGAAGGAAAATCAGCAGCTCGGCAGATCAAAATGAATCCACCAGTTTATTAACCAATCTTTGCAGCTCACATGCAAAGTTCAGGGAAAAGCTGCTCGATGTGATCAAACCTTTGAAAGAAAGACGTTTTTGTTTGAGGAAAAAAGACTTAAAAATCCCCAAAAATAAAAAGTCTGACTGTTAACAGTCTGGACGTGAACACGCTCGTATAAATGTCTTTAAATAAATATCGCAGAACAAAACGTGATCACACGGTCGCTGTTTCCCAACATGCTGCAGCCCTAGTGAGTGACATTAACACAGGGACATTATAGGTGACGCTTATCCACTAGTCCAAACACGTCATCATTATGTCCGACAGCAAACAGATGACGTCACCGCAGAGTTATCATCGATGCTCTCGTTTGCTGTCACCACGTTCATATCTATACAACCTGTTACACATTACAGTCTCTCTCCTGTTGGTCTCAGATTGTTCCAGATTGTTCCAGATTGTTCCTTTAAACTTAAATGTTGAGTTTTTATGTACAAAATCTTCTGAAGGAGGAGCGTGCCCTCTGACCCCCCCAGAGGGATCGGAGTCCACCCCCCACAGTCTCTCAAACTTCAGAGGGAAACACAAACTCCTTATTTTATTTCAGATTCTGACGATTCACTGTTTTTTTTCCCCCCAAGCTCCGGAAAGATTACGAATCAATGAGTATGGATCTGTTTGAGCGTTCCTGCTTCACTCCACCATGAACTCTGTCCCTGTTGGAGACGCTGAAGGAGGACTGATGTTTGTGCGTCGTGAAGCCTCACAGACCTGAACACTGATGACGCTCCTCTCTGAGTGCCGCTGTGGACACTCGGTACCTGAGCTGTACCTGAAAACTTCCCTGTGAATGCAATAACTGTGGTGTCACGCAGACTCTGAATGTGTCTGGTGCTTTCAAACAGCAGTATTTTGTTTATGACGTCTCTGATTGTCTGAAGACCAAAGTTCTTCTGTTTTTTTGTAAATCTCTTTTTAAAGAAGCGCCTGCTGACATGTTCATGTTGTCGCCGTCAATAAACAGACCAGAACCACCTTTACTGGACTCGGTTAAGTGGAAAATTCCAGTATCTTTAGCCGTGGCCTTCCTTTAACATATTTTTCTATGAACACAAAAGGCCTATTTCTCTCTAAATCTGTGTTAGTGAGCACTTCTCCTTTGATCATCCATCCACCTCACAGGTGTGGCATATCAAGATGCTGATTAGACAGCATGATTACTGCACAGGTGTGCCTGCATGCTCGTCGTCCTCATCGGGGTCTCGACCTGACTGCAGTTCGTCGTCGTAACCGACTTGAGTGGGCGAATGCTCACATTCAATGGCGTCTGGCACTTTGGAGAGGTGTTCTCTTCACGGATGAATCCTGGTTTTCACTGTACAGGGCAGATGGCAGACAGCGTGTATGGCGTCGTGTGGGTGAGCGGTTTGCTGATGTCAGCGTTGTGAATCGAGTGGCCCATGGTGGCGGTGGGGTTATGGTATGGGCAGGCGTATGTTATGGACATCGAACACAGGTGCATTTTATTGATGGCATTTTGAATGCACAGAGATACCGTGACGAGATCCTGAGGCCCATTGTTGTGCCATTCATCCACGACCATCACCTCATGTTGCAGCGTGATAATGCACGGCCCCATGTTGGAAGGATCTGTACACAATTCCTGGAAGCTGAAAACATCCCAGTTCTTGCATGGCCAGCACACTCACCGACATGTCACCCACTGAGCATGTTTGGGATGCTCTGGATCGGCGTGTACGACAGCGTGTTCCAGTTCCTGCCAACATCCAGCAGCTTGGCAGCCATTGAAGAGGAGTGGACCAACATCCACAGGCCACAATCAACAACCTGATCAACTCTATGCGAAGGAGATGTGTTGCACTGCGTGAGGCAAATGGTGGTCACACCAGACACTGACTGGTTTTCCCCCAATACAGTAAAACTGCACAGGTTAGAGTGGCCTTTTATTGTGGCCAGCCTAAGACACACCTGTGCAGTAATCATGCTGTCTAATCAGCATCTTGATATGCCACACCTGTGAGGTGGATGGATGATCAAAGCAGAAGTGCTCACTAACACAGATTTAGAATTTAGAAAAAGTCTTCGATCTTTGAGTTCAGCTCGTGAAAAATGGGAGCAAAAACAAAAGTGTTGCTTTTATATTTTTGTTCAGTGTAATAAAACACAAAGTCACAATAACACAAAAGAATAAGCTATCGAGGCAGCACTGTCTGTAGTCATAAAACATGTTTATTTATTTGCATTTAAAACGTGTTCAGCATCATCTGTGAATGTGTTCATGCAGCAGACTTTGTACCTGTGGGGGGCACACACAGATCAAAGCAGGGCTGTTTGAAGACCTCTAACAGTATGTAGGCACAAAGGGGTGCCAAATTCAGATCCCTGTGGCACACCCTCAGTCAGTTCAGATGCTCTGCCACACCCTGATGAGCAGCTGCTGAACAGGTTACAGGTTGAGTGAAGACTGAAGGATTAAAGAAGGATCAGGTGCATTTATAGTTTATACAGTGTCACTTATTTATATGACCATAAGTTCAATTAAATTCAGTAAGTGACCCTCACCACACGAGTCATCGGAAAGTGAACGCATCATGTTAAAAATACACAAAGTTACGTAACTGAATGCATCACTGTTTAAATCCACAAAAATATGTGCAACAGTAAGTGAACGCATCACACTTAAAATGCACAAAATAAACTACAACAGTAAGTGAACGCATCACAATTAAAATGCACAAAATAAACTACAACAGTAAGTGAACGCATCACAATTAAAATGCACAAAATAAACTACAACAGTAAGTGAACGCATCACAATTAAAATGCACAAAATAAACTACAACAGTAAGTGAACGCATCACACTTAAAATGCACAAAATAAACTACAACAGTAAGTGAACGCATCACACTTAAAATGCACAAAATAAACTACAACAGTAAGTGAACGCATCACACTTAAAATGCACAAAATAAACTACAACAGTAAGTGAACGCATCACACTTAAAATGCACAAAATAAACTACAACAGTAAGTGAACGCATCACAATTAAAATGCACAAAATAAACTACAACAGTAAGTGAACGGATCACAATTAAAATGCACAAAATAAACTACAACAGTAAGTGAACGCATCACACTTAAAATGCACAAAATAAACTACAACAGTAAGTGAACGCATCACAATTAAAATGCACAAAATAAACTACAACAGTAAGTGAACGCATCACACTTAAAATGCACAAAATAAACTACAACAGTAAGTGAACGCATCACACTTAAAATGCACAAAATAAACTACAACAGTAAGTGAACGCATCACACTTAAAATGCACAAAATAAACTACAACAGTAAGTGAACGCATCACACTTAAAATGCACAAAATAAACTACAACAGTAAGTGAACGCATCACAATTAAAATGCACAAAATAAACTACAACAGTAAGTGAACGGATCACAATTAAAATGCACAAAATAAACTACAACAGTAAGTGAACGCATCACACTTAAAATGCACAAAATAAACTACAACAGTAAGTGAACGCATCACACTTAAAATGCACAAAATAAACTACAACAGTAAGTGAACGCATCACAATTAAAATGCACAAAATGAACTACAACAGTAAGTGAACGCATCACAATTAAAATGCACAAAATAAACTACAACAGTAAGTGAACGCATCACTGTATAAATGCACTTAAATCAGTACAACAAACTTATAAGTTAACAGTCATGACTTTCAGCTCTCTGGTAAATGGACTGTACTTATATAAAGCGTACAGACGACAGCCACTCAAAGCTGCTTTAACACTACATGTCACACTCACCCATCCACACACAGTCACGCATCTCAGTGCCAGACACGATCTATGCCAACACAAGTCATTTGAGTTCCGTGTCTTGCCCGACTGACTCTACCACTGATCCACAGCCGCCCCAGTACACACTAGTAACATTATTAAACAGGACGTAGGTGCCTTTCAAAATAAAAGGCCGCCCTTAGCCAGCCAGCATTGTAGCCTACCCGTGTGAGTTTTACTGCATGCTTTATGACGTGCTTCTTCGTGAGCCCCCTGAGTGTGGGTTATAAACTCTTTGTGCATGGTGACTTCATGTCTGTAAATAATGTTTTATTTTCTTTATAATGTTATCACTTCATCAGTGATGGAATCTGAGAGCAGCTGATTGGCTGTAACCAGGTGGAGGCGGAGCAGGAAGTACCTATTCTTTCCTCAGGTACCTGAACGCCTCCTGGGACTCCTCATTCGGCGGGGCGGCCAGCAGAGACATGCTCTCAGTCAGAGTGGGTCAGTGAGACACTTTACTTCTTTACTTTCAGAAGGATTTTTACTGTGTTATTTCTCAGTTCAGGGCGAATTCAGAAACAGTATTCATATCTCCAGTATTTGTTGTATCATGTACACTAGTATTTAGTATTAGTTGAAGTGTATGTATTTAATGTCTGTATATTGTCTCTATTGAAGAGCTGTGATTCAGCTTGGAGTTATTCAGAATCACAGACAAGAAGTACATTTACTCAAGTACTGAAGAACATATTGACCCGCACTGCTAATGGACTTTACTTCAATTAGAAAAATGTTAGATATTTTATAAAGTTTTAAATTAGAGTCTTTTTTAAATCTAAATGTCAAATATTAAATTCTATTTGTAGCCAATTTGCTGCTTTTCAGTTTCTGACAAAAAATGTGATTTTGTCACTTTCAACTCGTGGAAATTGTGATTTTAATTTCTGATATGTTAAAGATATGACTTCTAGACGGACAGCTTTCCTGCAGCTGTAAGAAGAACAGAAACATGAAGTCAAAGTGACCTCTGAAGGACGTTTAAAGCTGAGTGCTGTGCAGAAACGTTGGTTTTAAAAAATGAGGCAGAAAAGTAAAGATTAAGAAATATTATACAATAATAGGAGAGTAAAAATATCAAAGGTAAATTACAAAGAATTTCTTTACAACAGGAACTTTTGCTTTTGTTATTTTCTGTTAACGTCTTATTCTAATGAACAGGAGCCATTTTTATTTCCAGTGTTGAGTCCAGTTAATTATTTTTTGTCACCAAAGTATCTTTAATACAAATGATGTTTGACATTATTGATTGATGATGAAATGAATCATTAATTCTGTTTGTTACATCTACTGTCCCATCACTGACGATGCTCACGTTGCACCTTCAGGAAAACTAACACCCATAACACCTCCGAAAGCTCCCATCATAGCCGGATGTCGGATCAGAATCAGGTTTATTGCCCAGTAGATTCACACGTACAAGGAATGCGTTTTGGTGTTTTGGTGCAGAACAATTACCACAGAAAATATGTACAAAAATATATAAAATATGTACAACAGGTGTGCTTAGTGTGACGGCACGTTCAGCTGGGAGAGCTTGTCGTGAAGCAGTCCTCTGATGTATGATGTCACAGCCTCTGTAAACTCATCCAGACTGTGTGTGTGTGTGTGTGTGTGTGTGTGTGTGATCATCCTGAATCTGTCCTTCTTTCATGTTTGTTGTTTTTGTTTTTAAACAGGAAATTTAACAATGATCCGACGACAAAGCTTCAGAGGAAGTAAGTTTTATTCATTCTCTAAATGTCTGCACAATAAGAGTGTGTGTGTGTGTGCATCTAAGTAGTCTAACATAATTCCTGGAGCAGTGTAATTAGCATTGATTGGTGGGCGGCTGTGGCTCAGTGGTAGAGTCGGTCGTCTTTCAATCGGAAGGCCAGAGGTTCGATCCCCAGCTCTCTCAGGAACATGTCGAAGTGTCCTTGGGTGAGACACTGAACCCCAAATTGCTCCTGGTGGCATAGCCAACGGGTATGAATGTGATGACTGATTGACAGTTTGGCACTTTACTTAGCAGCCTCTGCCATCAGTGTGTGAATGGGTGAATGTGACATGTAGTGTAAAAGCAGCTTTGAATGGTCGCAAAGAAAAGTGTTATATAAGTACAGATTGATCTGATTAAACTGTTGAATTTGGAATTTGATAGATCAGCGGATAAGTAATCGAACCAGGAGCCGTCTGTTTGTTCTTTGTCCTTCATTCGTTTACTCACCCTTTATTTACACAGGGAGGTTCACTGTGCGTTCCACAGTTGAAACCTACAGGAAGTAAGGGATGAAAGTAAAAGAAAAGGAATAACTAATACCCCTCTTTTTGCTCTGTGTGACTCTCAATGGGAGCATCAGTGACTAAATGAACATCATGCTGTGTTGAAGAAGACTTGAAACTAGAGACTGAGACCATAAAGTCATTAGGAACATGTTTACTGAGGGAATAACTCAGGAGAGGAGGAGGAGCATGTTCTCATAGACTTCTATAGGAGCACACTGGTTTTACAACCAGCGGAGTCGCCCCCTGCTGGACATTCAGTCTGTAAGAATTAAAACTCGAGCTGCAATGAATCTGCAAACTCAGTATATAAGAGGATATTAGCATTTAGCATATAGAGTGTAAGTATCATGATTGCAGTATAAATGCACACATGCTAGCCTCACAAGCTAGCATAACTTCCAAACAGTGTTAGCGGTTAAAGGATAAAAAATATATTATTTAATGCATCTGTGGGCGAACACTTAGTACACATGCTCACAAAGTGTGTTTTTGCTGAATTTGGTAGAAAAGACGACAGAAGAAAAAGATTTTTAAAGGAGAAACGCTGAAGATTACTCAGGAGCAGAGAGACTTTAAGTCCACAGAATAAACAGTATCAAACTTTAAAGCCAAACTTTTCTTTCATACTTACAATTTTCTTATTTTTCCTTTCTTTATAAACAGATTGAGTCAATGTGTCTGAATGTTTCTGACCTTTGTGGTCTCAAAAATATAGTTTTTTATTCACCATCTCTTGTTTAAGACCCAGAGAGCCCTCAGATACTTAATTATCCAGTGTACTTTTAGTGGCAGATTTAACTTTAGGCTGAGCTGGTTTGACGGGATGGACTGAGGTCTCTCCTCCTGTCGGGATCAGGTCTGACCGGAGGAGCTGCTGTGACCTGAACTCACTTTGACTTGTTGTCTCTCTCTGTGTCCAGCAGGGTTCCTGCAGTGCATGTTGGTGTTTGTGCCAGCAGTCATGGTTCTCACACTCATCCTGCAGAAATATAGCAGTGCATTTGATTTGCAAATACAAAGTAAGACAGCATTTTACCTCACACTGTCCTCGTTATCAATGTCCTTTTTTAAAGCCACTGCATGATGTGTGATGTGAACACGAGAAGTTAGAGGTCCTCTAAACCCGCCCAGTTCTTTAAAGGTAATCTGATGGGATCAGAACAAATCTTTGATTACATTAAAAATAAGGGAGAGAGATTAGATATGAAACAGAATAATTTGGATTTCTTTGACCCAGGCCTGAAAAGGTTTCTGTAACTGGATGTTTCATACCATCTTCAGTAAGAGTAAATCAAACTTAAGGAATAGTTCATTGTTTCCTCTCTAGAGCAAAGCCGCTAGAAGTAGTACATCAAATATTGCAGTGAAAAATATGAATGGTGCAGATTTATATTCAGGACAAAATATGAAGGATACATGTCGTGTTATTTACAAAGTTACATACAAAAAAACAAATGATTACAAAGCGGAGAGGAATTAATTTGGGAAACTGTGAGTGATCCCAACAATATGAAACAGTATCGTCTGCGTAGAGACACACTTTACAATTACAAATGAGACATTCTCCATCTTACACATCACTTTAAGTATCTTAGCTTTTATTTCCCAGCAGTATGCAGCGTCTAGTTGCTGCTCGGGCTGCAATACACTTTAATAAACATGAACAAAGCTTTAAATTACAGCCTGTTTAGTATAAACAGACAGTGTTCGCTTGTTACAGGGACAGGAACACAAAGCAGGAATTCCACATAAAAAAAAACACATCATCCTTGATTTGACTCAATAAGACTGTTAAAGCGTCATTAGCCTCTGTGAATAATGCTGCAGAGTGCTTTCTGCAGATGTTTAGAAACAGCTAACCTTGAAGCATGAAACCTTTTAGGAAACGATCTTTCAAGTTGAGTTCTGTCTATCTGAGCTTGTGAAGAAATCCTCCTTTGACTTGAACATCTGTGACTCTTGTTGTTCTCGATGCTTTATGGGAAGGTGTGGAGACATCCTCTAATGGGTCCAACAAGGCCTTTAAACAGTCAGGTTAGTGATTAACTCACCACAATCATGATGGAGTTAGAGTTGATGTAAAGGAGGAGGGTTCATTAATATTCTGATTCTTCTCCAGACGGGCCATGTGGACCGAAGAGAGACTGTCCAGAGAATCACTTCAGCTTCTACATCCGGAGCGGAGCCGCTAACGCTGTGCTTCCAATGATCTGCTTCCAAAACCATGAGTAGGTATTTCTTCTTCTCCTCCAACACTTCCCTCTTTGCTCCCCCACTTTTATCCTCAGTTCAAACTGTCTCTCAGCTCATGTTTGAGTCGGTTGCTAGCACTGTGGCATTAAAGAGAATGATGTCTGTCAGACTTCTGCTCAGACTAAGTTATCTGAAACATGGATGATGATGTTTTTTAACAGACATTCATCAACATCAGAAATGTCCACTCCGCAACGCTCCGCCTGCATACTGGCTCGGACCGCGGGGTCTCACTGTGCTCCTCATGTGAGTAGACCATAGACTGTATAAAAAGATATATATATACATATGTACAGTCATTGGAATAGACAGGCACACAAGTGCTCCGCAAGTAAATGCCAGGCACGCTACGCATGGTAACCATGGAAACGGCTTCTGCGTGCTAGTGTATCCCTGTTGACATATCCCAGTGACAATCCTAGTCCTTAATGCAAACCACAGACTGTTATTTTTTATAGCTAAAGCTAGCTAGCTAGCTAACATAACATAGCCTGGCTTAAGTTAAAACTACGATACTTTATGTGAAACACCCAGTCCTGCGCCGATGCAAAGAGCCTGTGAATGTCCCTGTAGTTATACAACTCCGGGAAGTCACACACAGCAAGGATCAGTCTTTCATCCATTGTTTTTCCTACTACAGCGCAACGCTAGAAAAAAGTTCAAGAACTTTCAACTGTACCGCTGACAATTTCACCGGATCGCGCCCGCTTGTCGCTCCGCCTGTCAGATCGCCCGCGCCTCCTCACCTCCCCGCTCGCCCCTCATTGAAAATGAATGACAAGGCGCGTCAATCGCTCCCGGTCTGAAAAGACATTACAGAGAAGAACAATTACCTCTGCATTGTGGGTGGAGATGGCGTGTTTACTCTTACAAGCTAACAGTTAGCTTTACCATTAGCACATAATGTGTCTATAAGCAACCTTTAATTTCTGCCAAATCCCACGACGTTTTGCAGCGCTTTGTTTTTGTTGCGTTTAAGTGTTATTCTGACGGGTTGTAGAAAAGAGGATCAGAGAGTGTACAATTATGATCATTATCTTTAGCATTTAGCACCTTTATGACTTCACTATAGTGACTGTGAGCATTTAAAGAGGGGAGAGATGCTGAAAGGATTTTTTAGGACTCATCCTTGTCGAACATGACTCAGGTCTGATAGCTTGAGACTTCTTTGTGACTTTCCTCTTCTTGTTTCTGTCCTCTGGTTCCTCTTCCTCTTCCTCTTCCTCCTCCGCCTGTACCTGTAGGATTTCTTTACTCATTTTTGTCCTGTTGATCACAGCTGAGTTTTACAGTTGATCAAACTTTCCTCAGAGTCCTTGGACTCGAACAGGGAAACGTTGGAGACGGAATAAACGTTGTTATAGTGAACGGTGAGTTTTGAACCATTAAACCACTGTGTCATCTTTATTTATGTTCCATTTATTGTTCCTCACGGTTAACTTCTTTTACAGGTAAAACTGGAAAAGTGACAAAGACCGGTTACTTTAACATGTACAGTGGTGATGGTACGTAGCAGCTGATATCCTCATTAATAATATATCACTAGCTTGACAACAGATTTAAGAGATGCACGGCGTGTTTGTGTTGCAGCTATTAATGATTTCATCCCTTTGCTGAAGAGCATTGAGAAAGGCTCTGTCGTGCTGATGGCGTCCTTTGACGAACCTTCATCAAAGTAAATGTTTCTCCTCCTCTCTTCTTTTACATCTTTACTATCTTTTTGTATCCACCCATTTACCGGGCCAGTGAGGGTGTGTGTTTGGTTAGACTGATAATGGAGGTAATCCAAACCACTTTCAGTAGAAGTCAAAGTGAACACACCTCAATTGTCTGTAATTATCTCGCACTGAACAGGAGGTTAAATGCAGTTGGTAATGGTCAAAGCAGGAAGTTATAGTGATAATATTTGTCTTCGTTTTATTACTCCAAATATGTTTGTCTCACACTTCCCAAGCTTTAAAAGAACTGTAAGGCCCTCTTTATGTAAGTTGAAAAAAGAAGAGTGATCCTATAGAAGTCTATGAGAACATGCTCCTCCTCCTCTCCTGATGTATTCCCTCAGTAAACATGTTCCTAATGACTTTATGGTCTCAGTCTCTAGTTTCAAGTCTTCTTCAACACAGCATGATGTTCATTTAGTCACTGATGCTCCCACTGAGAGTCACACAGACCAGGAAGAGGGGAGGGGTTAGGGCGGGGCTATCTGTGATCGACAGGTCGCTACAAAATCAACCTGAAAAATTGATGTAAGGAGTCGGTATGTTCATGTAAAGCCTGTTTTTCCCTACAGCAAAAATTAGCATCACAGCTATCATACGTTACCAATGTCCCTCGCTAACGGATAAAGAACTAGCATTAGCTGATAACCGAGCATCACAAACATCACAAATAAAACACTGCCAGGGATCATTTTCCTCTGCTATGATCTCTGTGCTTGCCCTATGTTTCACACTGTGTATTTGTGACTATGTGTGAACAGATTAAATGAAGAAGCGAGGAATCTGATAGCTCAACTGGGAAGTTCTTCCGTGCATTCGCTGGGTTACAGAGACAGCTGGGTGTTCGTTGGTGCGAAAGGAGGAGGAATGAGTAGCCATTTTGAGAAGGTAACAACTACCAACTGCTCGTATCTACTTTCTATCACAGTGTGCAATAACATTTCAAACCTGTTCCTTCAAAAGAACAGTCAAAAATCCAAACTTATTCAGAAACTCTTTACATTAATATTATGCTACATTTCTTGGGACTTAATATTTTACTCTTCAACATCATTAAACAAGAAAAGGATGATATATATTTATATATTTGACATTTTCTTTCCTTTCAGTTTAGTTTAAGCTAATTTAGAAGAGCTGTTTGACATTTGTGAAATATATTTTTTGGATTCGGATGTTTACATTGATTCCTCCCTCTTGTCTGTACACCGATAATGAAGTTACAGTCAGTAGCTTCTTAGCTTAGATTAGCATAGACACTAAAAAAAGGTGGCTAAAGCGAGCCTGTGTCTGTGAAGCAATCAATCAGAGTGTAAATTGCTTTTATACATCAATTTCTTTTCAGATTAAACAAACAGGATTAAATAATCTGTGAGTTTTAGAGGTGCAGATGGGTTGCTTTTGTTCCCTTTAGATAGAGCCAGTCTAACATTTCACCCGTTACCAGTCTTAATGCTAAGCCAAGCTGTTTTCCTCATGTGTCCGGTCTTTATGATAAGATAAGCTAGCTGTTTCCAGAGATGGACACAAGTCACTTTTTACAAGTCCAGTCTCAAGTCTTTGAGGTCAGCGGCAAATCCTAGTCAAGTCTGTTATGGTTTTCATAATAATAATAAAATAAAATTCACAGGAAAGAGGTAGAGACAGTCCGAAAAAAAGTGTGGTCCAATGTGACTGCTCAACACTTTTTTAGGTCTTTGTCACAGGCTAATATGAACTAACATCAAAAACTGTGGCAACTGTGGATGGGACGTAATGACATTCAGCACGAAATGTTAATGCGCCAAAAAATCTAAATAAAAAGATTGTGCCCGAGTCCCAAATCTCAAGTCCAAATCCAGTTGCAAGTCTTTGAGGGGCAAGTCCAAGTCAAGTCACATTTGTGTCTGTTTCCCTGTTCCCAGTCAATATGCTGTACTAATCCAGCTGTTTCCACTGGTTTCATTCTTTAACTATGAAAAGGTAGTGGTCCTGGTCGTGGCTTCTGTTTTTATTTTACTCTAAGTCTTAATGTTAAACTAAGCTAGCTGGTTCTACCTGTTTCCATCATTTATGCTAAGTTAACCTTGCTGTTTCCTCCAGTTTCTAGTCTATATGCTAAGCTTAGATATCTGTTTACCTATTCCCAGTCTCTATGCTAAATCGAACTTCACTAAGCTAGCTGTTTTCCCCCGTTTCAGGCTTTGTTCTAATCCAAGATAGCTGTATCCTCCTACACCCAGTCTTCATGCATCGCTAAGCTAGCTGTTTTCCCCTGTTACTTGTCTTTCTGCTAAACTGAGCTAGCTTTTCCCCCCTGTCCCTAGTCTTTATGTTAAACTAAGCTAGCTGTTTCCCCGTTTTTTTGTGTTTATGCTAAACTGAGCTAGCTGTTTCCCCCTGTCTCTTGTCTATATGCTAAACTAAGCTAGCTGTTTTCTCCTGTTACTTGTCTTTCTGCTAAACTAAGCTAGCTGTTTCCCCCTGTCCCTAGTCTTTATGTTAAACTAAGCTAGCTGTTTCCCCCTGTCTCTTGTCTATATGCTAAACTGAGCTAGCTGTTTCCCCCTGTCTCTTGTCTATATGCTAAACTGAGCTAGCTGTTTCCCCCTGTCTCTTGTCTATATGCTAAACTAAGCTGGCTGTTTCCCCCTGTCTCTTGTCTATATGCTAAACTGAGCTAGCTGTTTCCCCCTGTCTCTAGTCTTTATGTTAAACTAAGCTAGCTGTTTCCCTGTTTTTTTGCGTTTATGTTAAACTAAGCTAGCTGTTTCCCCCTGTCTCTTGTCTATATGCTAAACTAAGCTGGCTGTTTCCCCCTGAATCCATTTTTATTGATAAATTAATTGTTTGGTTTATATATTTTCAGATTTGTGATAATGTTAGATATAATTTCTCATGGTTTAGCCTTAAATCTGATTAGACTCTCATATATAGCATATGAAAGCATCATATAAACACACCAATGAAGCTGCCAACAGAAGTTTTCTGTCCATTAGCTAATTGATAAATCAACAGATCGCTTGTTGATGTCATTTCAACTGACCCAGGATCAGCTCTGTCTCTGTCTGTTTATTCCAGCAACTGAAGAATGACAGAAAAACAAACAAATATGTAGACTGGCCCGAGCTCCTTACTATGAACGGATGCATCCCCATGTTTATGGAGTGACCTGCTGGTTCATCCTAAAGGAATATTTCACATTCTCTTCCAACATCAGCAACACGAAGCAAGAGGAGATCCAGGTGTTGGGATCAGATGATATTTGTACTTAAAGAATAAGAAGAGCGTGAAGTAAACACTGGTGTGTGAGCTGATCTCTGAGCAGTTTGGCTGAGTAAATACCGAGAAATCCCCCTGCTGTGTTGTTCCTCAGGTGATGTTTGATGCAGCCTCAACACTTTTCTGTCACTATCTGTTACTGTGGTACAAAGGGGGGAAAGGCTGGTGAACATTTCTTCAGAACACTTTCATTTTACTCAATTCTAAACATTATTATTGGGGGCAGAGGGGCGGTTTGATCCAGCAGGACAGCTTTGGATGCTCTACTTTAGTTACAGAAGAACTGGAAAACATTACAGTCAAACAATCAAACTTCTTCACACTTGTTGTAAAAGAAGATGGAGACGAGAAACACAACTATTAAAGGGACTGTCTGGTGATATGTCCCAGTTTTTGGATTGCTGACATCTGTCTCCAGCTGCTTCACCTCTTCACAAGACAGTCAGTCAGAAACTAAAGGTGCATTCTGCCGTCCTTGGTGTAATTGTAAAATCGAAAATGTCCAAATCTGCTGTCAGGATGTTTCCATAAATGGGTTGCTGCATGGGACTCAAGTGTATTGCTCTTGTATAGTTCAGTTCCTATTTCTAGTCTCATTTCTTATTCTCTTTCACTGAACTTACCCTGTCCTTGTACTGATGCAACAACTGCATTAGGGATTAATTCATGATTATTATATCTGGTATTTATCTGTCTCTTCTCTTATATTTGCACAGTAAATATTTAACATATATCTAACATTGTAAAAACAATATTTATACAGGTACATGTGAGTGCAGCTGTAAATGATGCAGGGTTGTGCTGGGGGGTGTTGTTGTATGCCCGACTAATTGATTTTTAAATTGGTTATTATAGGTTAAATACTTTACAATTAAAGTTGTTACTGTACTGTACTTGCTGTAATATTAAACAACCATGAGCAAGCATGATAATGAACCCTGTGAGTGAGAAAAAAGGCTTTGATTAGAAAATGTTTTAATCAAAGTTTCTTTTTAGTTTTTAATTCTATTAAACTGTGAAATATATTTGAAGATAACAGGCGGCCTCAAAATTAAAGCCTCTTAATCGACTTTAAATGATTCAGTTATTGCGGAGAGATGTCTGTGTATACGTACTTCTCTCATGAAAATGTGGTTTAATTTTCATGCTTCTCTTGTTTATTTGTAGCATCATTTAAAATCTAAATGAAAAAGATTTAAAAAGTCAACATCCTGAGTTCTGACTTTATTTGTGGGATTTTTTAAAATCTAAATAAAGATAAAAGGAAAAAAAGTCAGAACTGAGTCCCACTTACTAAGGGTCTGTGTCCACTCTATCCATCTATCCATCTATCCACCTATCTATCTACCTATCTACCTATCTATCTATCTATCTATCCATCTATCCATCTATCCATCTATCTATCCATCTATCCATCTATCCATCTATCCATCTATCCATCTATCCATCTATCTATCCATCTATCCATCTATCCATCTATCTATCTATCCATCTATCCACCTATCTATCTACCTATCCATCTATCCATCTATCCATCTATCTATCCATCTATCCATCTATCCATCTATCCACCTATCTATCTACCTATCTACCTATCTATCTATCTATCTATCCATCTATCCATCTATCCATCTATCCATCTATCTATCCATCTATCTATCTATCCATCTATCCATCTATCCATCTATCCATCTATCCACCTATCTATCTACCTATCTACCTATCTACCTATCTATCTATCTATCTATCCATCTATCCATCTATCTATCCATCTATCCATCTATCTATCTATCCATCTATCCATCTATCCATCTATCCACCTATCTATCTATCTATCCATCTATCCATCTATCCATCTATCCACCTATCTATCTATCTATCTATCCATCCATCTATCCATCTATCCATCTATCCATCTATCCATCTATCCATCTATCCATCTATCCTAACCTGCAAAGGTGTGTCACTTGCTCAACATGGATAGTTCATTCCTCAAAGTATTCATGTCACTGACTGTCAGTGTCGTCAGGATGAAAAGTCCTGACACCATTGTTTATGAACACGATCGTCAAATGGCTTCATGTTTTCATGATTTACTCTGTACGTGTTTTACAGGTCAACACGTCAGATCTTGGTGACACTACCTGAAAATGCTCGAGACAGCACGATATACTATTTACACAGCCATTCTAAAACTACAGTAAAGTTACACATGACTGCATTCAGTGAGGTAACTGAGTACAAGACACTGAATATGTATGATTCACATTTTTACTGCGTATGCTCTTTGCAATTCTTATCTGTTCACAGCACTGTGCAAAAGCAAAAATACACCCTGATTTACAGTAAACATAAACTCCCTTTGCGTAGAGCTGTGCACAACTGTAAACAATATTGCAGTACATATTGGAGCTGAACATACACAGCACTGTAAATCATTCATGCACATCAGACGTTCCTGTCTGTCTGGCCACATACTTTCATCTACATCACAGCGAATATCATCTCTTGCAATGCAGCGAGGAAAGTATCTCCTCGAGTGGCGGATCCACCCTCTGCAGGACTCTGCTGTGATGTCCTCACATGCTGCATCCATGGCCGCCAGCAGGGCCATTTGGGTATGTGGATGCCGGTCATATACCTGCCACCTCCAGGAAGAGAAAAACGCCTCTATTGGATTTAGGAATGGTGAGTAGGGAGGGAGATGTTCCACCAGCATCCTATCATGTGCTGCAAACCACAACGTACCTGTTCAGATGGTCTCCAGTTAGACCCCTCTCATTCTCAGGGATTATGTCCCTGTAAAGAGTGTCTAAGCAGATGTTGTGTGTTGTATGGACCAAGACGGTTTTCTGAGATGGCTGCACACATAGTAATATTCCCTCCTCGTTGGCCTGGGACATCAATGGTTGCTCTCTGTCCAGTGCGATTCCTTCCACGCCTTCTTCCTTTTGCCAGATTGAAACCCGCCTCATCAAGGTATACGAATGTGTGCAGCGGTTCCCCAGCCTCCAGCTCCAGTACACGCTTCATCACAGAAGAGGGAGCGAGAAAAACTATAACAACTTTTCCTGTGTAACATAATGTACAGTATGCACTGTGAATACACATACACAGAACTGTCATGTAAGTGTAGTGCATGGCACTACACAAAGTAAACAGTTTACAGCGCTGAACATTAGAGTATGCATAGAACACATACATGTTTTACCTGTACATACTGGTGACGGATCTCCTTCACTCTGTTGCTGTTCCCTTCAGATGACACACTGTACAATTGTTTCATGTCTAAATGTAAAATGTAAAAAGTGACAAGTTCTTGTCCCGCTGCGAGCTTCATGTATGACACAATGACAGTAGTGCAGTGCAGATTGTTTAGTGCTGAATCACTGTCCATTATACACACCTGTTCTCCCGACGAAATGTTTGAATAATTGAATTTACAGTGGCTCTCCCAACATTTGGCTGCACCCTTCGACCAGCCTCAGCCATTGTGAGGCCATGACTGACAACATGATCCACAATTGTAGCCCTGATTTCATCAGGAATCCGCCTACTTGGCCTCTTCTTCCTCTTCCCCTGTTTTGTCCCCTTCCCCTTCCTCCCCGCATCCTCACCCCTCGTCCACGAGGCTGACCTTTCATTTCTGTTTCAGTATTGTAGAAATGGTACACACTATGTCCTGCTTGGTTCATATATGCTTGTAAAGTGGGGATTCATGGGATTCAGCTCTGAGTGACTGTGGAGAAGGGGCTTATCATTGGTTGCAGCTAATGCTTCACACAGCCCTTCTCATCAGTGAAAGCTGAGGTTCACCTGAGAGAAATTGTTCAATTCAGGAGACATTTTCAGGGAAAAAAAGATTAAAAAATGTATAAAATTAGCTTGACAGATTTTGACAACTAGTTCAACATTTTTGTGTGTAATGACTCAAGCAATGAAATGAAGACTATTAGTTTTATGGGGAATGACTATTCAGCATTCACAAGTATATTTCATTTTAACCGACATGACATAAGCAAATGATAATGTTATAAAACAGCAGAGAGTTCTAAGAAATCAATTGATGCCTGTCCAAAAGCATTTGCAGCTTTAATATACTCACGTTTTGATTTCTGTTCAACGGAATCAAAGTAGTCAATGGTTCCTGTTTGCCCCCGAACATGTCTCTGAAAGGACCCAAAACCTCATATCTTATTGGCTATACGAACCGCCAATGATCATGAAGACTAGTAAGGGAGAAGATCTGATTGGCTACCTGGGAGCGTCAAGTCTGCCGGAAACAGAAGAGAAGAAGAAACTGATTGGCGGAACGAGTAAAAGAAGAATTCATGGCGGAGCTTTGTGTTATCATAAGTCTAGAAATGTGCTCTGGGTTTTTTTAATCGTGGAATATTATTGAATTTGTATATATATTACACTTTTATGTGTTCAGTACAGGCTCTAAAATGGCCACGTTAGTTCTGGACAACGGGGCCTATACTGCGAAGATAGGATACAGTCAGGAGAAAGTCAGGTAAGGTGACTAATGTTAGTAAGATAGGTGATTTTACAGCTAATAGTGTAAATATACTAACAACGGTATTTCTCTGGTATTTACATTAAGTACATAACGTTTACGTTACGCATTGCCCTCTGTGAAAGCACCGTTCCGTCCTCTCGTATAGACCGTATAGAACTAAATTCAGAAGCAGATCTGAATATTCGGGGCTGAAACTGAAATTCGGAAGTTTATTCATAAAAAAAGTGAGTGTGACCGTCTCACTCTGTTCCTCTCTCAGTGTCATCCCAAACTGTCAGTTTCGCTCCAAGACGTCCAGATTAAAAACCTTCACAGCCAATCAGCTCGATGAGATCAAAGATCCGTCAGGTCTCTTCTACATCCTGCCCTTCCAGAAGGTGAGAGAGTTGAACACGTGGAGGCTGCAGCTTTATGAAGGACTAGTTTTTAATGGTTTTGTCTTATTCTTCAGGGTTATCTGGTCAACTGGGACGTCCAGAGGAAAGTGTGGGATCATCTGTTTGGAAAGGAGATGTTTAAGGTTTAAGAATGATGGATTTTTGTCCTTTTCTTTTCTCTTTTATGTTTTTGGACAAATGGGAGATATTTGTAATCATATTTTATGCTAACTGAATCTGTGTGTGTGTGTGTGTGTGTGTGTTCTTGGTGCAGGTGGACTTTGCAGACACTAGCGTCATCATCACCGAGCCGTACTTTAACTTCTCCTCCATCCAGGAGTCCATGAATGAGATCCTGTTTGAGGAGTACCAGTTCCAGTCGGCTCTCAGGATAAACTGTGAGTCAAGTGTAGAGCGTGACAGCACTTCCTGCTCAGGTTAAACACAGCAGTAAGATTTCACTCATATGTTCCAAAATAATCTGCTACTACAGTTCAGACAGTCAAAGCCAGAAAAGAGTCAGGAAACATCTTCTAGCTCATCCTGGGGTCCCAAGGTGTTCCCAGAGAGTTCTGGGTCAACTCAGGGTCGTGCCTGAAAATCTCAAAAGGAAGCTGCCCCGGAGGATCATGATCAGATGTTGATCCGTCTTCTCTGGCTGCTTTTGACATGAAGATGCAGGAGATTTACTTAGAGTAAAAATATCAGGAATAGGAGATGCTTCACTCATTTCTATTCGTCTGTTTGTGGTGAATTGTTTCTGCAGCCGGTTCTCTCAGCGCTCATCACTTCTTCCACTCCAAACCCTCGGAGCTCTGCTGCTTGGTGGTCGACAGCGGATTCTCCTTCACCCACATCGCCCCCTACTGCCGCAGCAAGAAGATGAAGGACGGCATCCTCAGGTTGGAGGACTGCAACATAATGACATCCTAATTACAACAGTGAAAACAACATAAAGCTGATGACCTATCTGTTTCTTTTATCTCACAGGGTCAATGTAGGCGGGAAGCTGTTGACCAATCACCTGAAGGAGATCATTTCATATAGGTGAGTTCTCCTCACTCATCGTGGCCGTTTTGTTGTTTGATTGTTTGAGTCTTTGGGTCTCAGGTGGAAGGAAGTAAAGGTTCTTTTTTTTATCAAGACTAAGTGAAACTAAATAATGTGTCTGTTCCTTTCAGGCAGCTTCACGTCATGGATGAAACTCATGTAATTAACCAAGTGAAAGAAGACGTCTGCTACGTGTCCCAGGAGTTTTACAAGGACATGGAGATCGCACAGTGAGCAAACAGATTTGAGGTTGAGGGGAAACAGCTTGCCTGGCAACATGCTAGCTGTTAAAAGTAACAACATCCACCTGCCAGGATCTCTAAAGCTCAGAGATTACTATGTTATATATCATTAGTTTAATCTGTACAAAACCCAAAGTATAAAGTGAAGTACATTTTTTTATAAAGCTGAAAATCTCTAATTTGCATTGGAAGAATTTAAAATGACAAATTGGTTATTTCTAGCAGACTTATATCGAGTGATTTTAATTCTTATTTTACAGCAAAGTCTCATCTAACTCTTGGAGAGAATGCAAATGAGCATGTTTCCCCATAAAGTTGACCTATCAGTTTAAACTGGAGTGTGCCATTTGATTGAAAGAAACATTTTCAGTCTTACCTCAACTTATTAACTTAAAGGGTCGTAGGTGTAAAATGTTAGCAAGGTCTCCAGTAGATGTGTTCATGCTGCAGCAGTGAAACAGGCTGTAATGGCTGCAACATAATCCTTGATGGGTCAAAGGTCGTCCGCTAAAAGTTCTTGTTGTTTCCACTGACAGGCTCAGATTGTTATTCTAAGTGTGTGACAACATGACAGAAAGGATCCCTACAGAGATAGACCTTTTTGTTACAGAGGAAGATGATTGTTTTAACCACACACAGACGTTACATCGCTCTTTGCACACACACCAGACTCAATTCAGAAAAACAGGGATTTAAGCTCTCAGGACACAGGAGCTGCTGACCTGTTCCTGCCTCAATTGCTTTGTTTCTTGTTGTTATTTAGGCCCCAAAATGTGTAAAAAATAAAAATAAAAAAACAAAGGGCCCTGGTTTGCCAGTTATCCACCTAGACATGCAAACCTCTGCTGCTTTCTCTTCATACTGCAGTTACCGACTGTCTGTCTTAAGGTGTTTTATCAGGAAGCTCCTCATAAGATGAATGATGTTTCTTATGCGTGTGCTCTGTTGTCAGGATGAAGGGGGAGGAAAACTCTGTGATGAGGGATTATGTTCTTCCTGATTTCAGCTCCATCAAAAAAGGCTTCTGCAAGGTGAGAAAACATTTTTATTATAAGTTGTTATTTCTGAGTGACATTTCTGAGTAAACGTGCTGTCATCAATGTTCCTCTTCTTTGGTCTTTTCATACTCCAGCCTCGAGAGGAGATGGTCTTCAGTGGAAAGTACAAAACAGGAGAGCAGATCTTGAGGTTGGCCAACGAGCGCTTCGCTGTTCCTGAGATGCTCTTCCACCCGTCAGACATCGGCATCCAGGAGATGGGCATCCCCGAGGCCATCGTGCACTCCATCCAGTCCCTGCCAGAAGGTCAGACCACATACTAACACTGGTCCTCATGTCTGAAGAGTGATGCAGACTTCCAGCATCATTCACTGCTTGTGCTCTTGTTGCAAAATATTAAAACACTTCAAGGTCCAACACGTGTTTATCAAGCTGTTGGGTAAGGAGTTTTGGCTGGATCGATTTTCTGTTGATGCTTTTTTCACCTGTGATAAGCACAGAAGAGAACTTCAAGAAAACGTATTTGCCAGTAAATTCTCAGATATGAGCTGGGAGCCTGAGCTGCAGAGAGTACAGGCCTATAATAGCGACAGGCTCTATTTGTAATTCACTCATTGGAAAAGTATATTTGGTCATATTTGAGTATGAAGCCTCCTTGTTTTCTGATCCACTCCATTTTACTATGTTTTTGCTGTTAATACAAACTTCATGTATCTGTTTCAAACTGAAAGCCTTTCAGCATGTCCGTGGACACAAGCCTTTCATTTCTTTACAAGCTTTTATTAGTGACAACAGTCTCAATATAGCAATTCGAATGTATGTGCTGCCACCTTGTGGCTCTTGTGCGTAACTACAAAATTCAGTTTGTCTGAGACATCAATAAACCTGCATTCACTATAATAAGAAGATAACACTTTGGATAAAACCGGAAGAACTAAGTGTTATTATATTGTTGAATAAAAGACATGTCATTGTGCATTATGCTTATTTGCAGCACATTACATAACAGACAGCAGACAGTGCTCCACCCTTGTTTTATTCCCAGTCTTGTATTTGACATCCAGCTTATATTTAAGAAAATAAACCATATAAACCCAAAAGACCCATTCAGACCCATAAATCTGTAAACAGATAAATGTGCTTTATTGATCCAAAGCTGTTTGTTTGATTTACAGCTGCAGGTTTTGCAGGCATTGCACAAGAACACATAATACACATATCATAACTACTAGAATAGACTAAAGATATAACTAAACACAAGATATAAACATTCTGAAAGTGAGGCAGATAGAAGTTTGCAGAAAGTGCTATGAAGAGTTATGATGGTTTTTATGTGTATTTACATGATTGTACTTACCAATATACATGTTTCTAAAATTATTCTAATGAGTGTTTTTCTCTTTATTATCTTGAGACGATCAAACACTGGCCTGCATCTCTTAATCGCTTTTGTTTTCTGAGCTAATCTTTTTATCCTTATTATTCATAAAGACTAAAAATCTTCAGCACTTCAGTTTGAAAATAAATACAAACATTGGTGTTCGAGTTACAGCTAATGAATGAACTGTATGTCTACATGCAGATTACATGTTCACTTCTAAGTTTACATTAAATGTAACACACACGTCTGTATGTGTGAGTGTGAGAAGCCTCTAACTGTGTTTTCTTCCTTCAGACATGCAGCCTCACGTCTACCAGAACATCGTCCTGACCGGAGGAAACACTTTGTTTCCCGGCTTTAGAGAGCGACTGGAGGCGGAGCTACGATCACTCGCCCCCGCACACCTCCCTGTGTCAGTGCTGCTGCCTCCAAAGTAAGATTCATGTTGATTTATGTTTGTTTTTTTAGTGGTGATAGCACAGATCGCCGCTCCAGGTGTTTGGGAGTACTACTGCAGCAATCTTAGACCCCCTGCAGTCCAGCATGTGGGTCAGGATTTCAATCTGTGGAGACCAGAGAATATTTCAACTCAACCAACAATGTGTTCCAAGAAACCAGGCAGACAAACAACATTAAAACCATGAATCAGATGCATGTTCCAAATAATAAATATGGTTATAATTTCCTTATTGATATAATTAAAGCATGATACAGACTGAGCTGCTAAAGTACATCCATCTGAACTGAAAATCCAGACCGATGCAGCAGATATCTCCTGTTAACCTTTTATATTGTCCATAACTGCAGATTCTTACAGACATGCAACAGTCCTGCTCTAGTTGTACTGCAGTTTGTAGTACTGTCTGTGAAAAGGTTTCTAAATAAGACTCCTCTTTCACTGGTACTAATGTATACACGTTTGTTTGTTTTTTAACCTTTATTTAACCAGGAAGTCCCTTTAGATAAAATCTCTTCTCCGAGGGAGACCTGGCCAAGACAGCATACCAGTTCCAGTTCCAGTAAAGATAAAACAATAACAAACAGGAAATAAAATAATCAAATACACAAGGAAAAGACTAAGACCAGCTCAAATGAAGCAGTTACATTTTAACTATGTACAGTTGCATGTTATTTTTTATTATTTATTAATTGTGTTAACCGTCTTGTCCTGCAGTCCCATCTCATATTCATGGGAAGGAGGGAAGCTGCTGGCTCACAGTCCAGACTATGACGAGATCGTGGTGACTCGAGAGGACTACGAAGAGAACGGACACTGTATCTGTGAAGAAAAGTTTGATATCTGACTGAACTGAAACTCACAGCTGCAGATTTTTCTGCATCATCATGAACTTTAAAAAAAATCAGATTAGTCATGAAAACCCACAACTTTTGGTGTCTCAATCCTGATTCACTTCCAGGACAGACAGGAAGTAAAATGAGAAATAAAGTTTTTTCTACAACAGTTTAACTTTTTTCCAGTGAATTATGTTTTCATAAATGTGTATGTGTTGATTGTTTTTCAGAGCTGATAAAAGGTGTTGGAGTCAGAAGATATTGTGGCCTAACAACGCTTCCTTTATTGTTTCCTTGCTGAATTCTGAAATCATGTTTTGTTAAAACTTCTGGCAATTCATGACAAGAAAATCTTTTCACTTTTTTTCAATTGATATTTTAATGCTCATAAAACAGGTTAACATCGGCCACATGCCACTTTCATGGTTCAAGCTTCTCAGATGTGAGGGTTTGTTAAGATGTCACTTTCAGCTCTGGGTCTTTTCTATGGCATTTCTCAGTATTTTCATAATTTTGGGTTAGGGTTACCCTTAAAACCAAAGAGTGAATTAAATAGTGGAGAAAATAATCAGCTGGTTATTCCATAATGAAAATAATTATAATTTGCAGTCCTATACAAAATATTTGAAAATGAATTCCACCTCAACCAACTATAGCAGCAAATCCTACTTTTACATTGATGCTAATAATGAACAGTCCAAACCTCAACCACAGAGGACATTTTCCTATCTTCATTTTCCCGATTTTACCCACATAATTTTACAAAATTACAATTGCCAAGTGTGGCCATTTATTTGTGATAAAGTGTTTTTACTGTTCGTAAACTGTTCTTTACTTCAGTGATTGATTTAAATATTTCCTGACTTAAAAAAACTCTGGTCCTTTAAACTGCAGCCTCATTCTGGTTGTGGCGGGAATCGAGGCGGGTAATTCAAGAGGCTAGTCTACCCAGTTAGCTTAACTTGATTTAGTGTTTGTCAAAACTAGTGAAGTAAAGCCCCTGAAGAAAGTACCGCTGCAGTTACACGCCAATATACAGGTCCGGTTTTATTCGAGAATTAACCTAAAGTGTGTTGTGTGAATTTGTTAATGACATTTTGTAAAATAGTAACAAATGCTTGGCTAGCGTTAGCCGTTAGCGGATTCAAGTTTGTGTTGTCTGCTAGGTTGATAAGGTGGGTAGTATTAACTAAATTTATGCCGACAGATACGGTTGGAAGAATGGCATCAGCAAAAAAACAAATGAAGAAAAAACATCCTGAGGAAAAATGTGATAAAGTGTTTGATTTTACTGAAGAGGAAGAAAAGAAAGAGCTGAGCGGTTCAGAGGATGAAGCTAGAGGAGGTACGTGAAGCTAACTTTAGCATTAGCTGGTGTTCTCCTGTGACACCTGTCCAGTGATTAAAAATGACATCTTTGAATTTTTCTGACTGATTAAAGATGAAACTCCAATTGTGGACAAGCTGGCCAAAAAGAGACCTGCAGCTGACTTTGAAGAGGAAGGGGCGGCATGTGCTGTCGGGTATTCCATTTTAATAATATGTTATTACATACATTATTGTTGGCTGGATTCGTTATCCTGTTTATGGTTGTAATGTGTCTCTGTACACTTCCAGAAATGAGGTTCAGTCCATGTTGGAGAGATTCGGAGGTAAGCAGCTTTGTGCAGGTGTGTTTCTTTTGAGCCTCATTGTAGCATTAGGCCTGGGTATGAGGTCCAAATATGTTACTGAAAGTCAAGCTTGGTTTACTTTTTGTCTTGTTTACTCCCTCTTTGAGCAGGTTTTTACTGATGTTAACCACAGTTTTAATCTATGAAATAATCTTTATATGCACTTCAAAGATATATATAATAATAACATACAAATGTAGATTATCATATTAATAGTTATATAATAAAAGATAAAAGTAGAAGCAGATTTTATAGCAAGTAAATATTTTCTGTACGTCTGTACAAATGCAGAAAGATAATACAACAGAAATACGATAAATTGCTTCTTAAAATATATTAAATATTAAAGTAAATAATGTCTTTAAAGTAAATAATGTCTATAAACCTGTTTTATCTAAAGCTCCTTTGTTGGACTTGTTGTGTTTAAAGAATATTAACTCTGACAGTGAACTGAAGTGAGCAGGTGTGCAATAACACGTTAAATTAGAAAATGCTTGTTATTAAATATAGGAAATGGTACTGTTTTGTATCAGAATATATACTCATCTGTATTAAACAATGTGAGTATATGGAGCTGTTAGTTTAACATGAATGCATACAGTGCTGTTTTATTTGCTTCCAGCTGATATTAGTAAGGTGATGCAGGCCAAGAAGAAACGTCTGGAGTCGCTGACGAAGAACTACATGAAGGGAAGCCAACACAAACTGGAGCAGCTGTGGAATACCTATCACAACCAGAGGTTTGATTTTCTACTTCCTTTCCCCTGAGGAAAACCAGAACACACTGAGAAAACCCACTTAAACTGTTGTCATCTGTTTGAAACAAAGTCACTGCAGCGGGTTAAGAGGGGAGGGCAACATAACACTGTTGACCATGTTTCCAAAACTTTTCCACAGATCAGTAATGGAAATAGTACTGCTATGTTTGAAACGTGTGTGTTTGTGTGTGTGCAGGCAGCAGATGACTCAGCAGTATTCTCAGCAGGTGTCCTCCGCGCTGCAACAGTGGGAGACTGAAGCCCAGCGAGCTGAGGAGCAGGAAGAGAAGCTCAATGTTTGTTCACTTCCTTTTTTTTGTATGAGAGAGCCACAGGTTCGATGCTCTGTGCAAAGAGAAAATCCTCTCGGATCCTTTTAATGTGAAATCTTAACCCGTTAAAACACCAAATGTAGGTATAAGTGTGTGTGATTTTATTCTGGATTTTCTAACCTGAAAATGTGACTCATGTAAATCATGAAAGAGGATTTACTGGCTTTTATAAATTGACAAATCTGAATAGCAAGAGAGCGTGCACGTTATCACCTGTGTTCCTTCTCTCTGTAGAATCTGTTCAGACAGCAGCAGAAGATCCTGCAGCAGGCCCGAGTTGTGCAAAACCAGAAGCTGAAGACTGTCAGACAGCTGTATGAGCAGTTTGTTAAGGTCAGGCCTTTAAAACCTGTTTTCATACATTAGGTCACAAACTGCTGACACCTGCTGTAACAAATGGAGGCTTTCAGTAAATAATTCCTCTTAGGCATCCAAAAATCGTCACTTCAGAAGCATGTCTTTTAAAGTTTAGGTGGTGTTTCGTAACTAGGGTCATACTGTAATACTTACCAAGGTCCCTAGAGTAATGTCTATTTTTACGGACGCCCAGGTAGCTTACCTGGTAGAGCATGTACCATTTAACACTTAAACTTTATCGCAGCGGCCTGGGTTTGCTACCAACCCTGGGCCCTCTGCTGCTTGTCATCCCCTCTCTCCCACCTGACTCTCCCAGCTGTCTAATATTCGTTAAAGCAAAATTCCCGAAAGCAGAATCTTTTTAAAAAAGTTAAATAATTTTTTTCTTCATATTTCAAATGCACTTATACAAGTGGGGACAAAAGACAGTTGGTATTTAGATCTGAAGTTAGGAAAGTCCTGTAATGGAGATAATTGAAACCAAAGCCCATTCTGTATTTCCTCCAGAACATGGATGACATGGAGAAGAGCCACAATGCTTTCCTGCAGGGGGCGCAACAAGAGCTAAAGAAAGAAATGGCAACACTGCAGAAGAAGATCCTCATGGACACAGTGAGTGCAGATAGGAAATACTTGATATTCACCTGTACGTATGTCATTTAGCAGTGCACGCTTTGTGATAATATAAAAACAAAAAAAACTATACTTTGTATTATACGTATAATACAAAGTATTATACATGGGTGCTGGCAGCAGAGGGGAAGAAACTGTTCCTGTGTCGGGAGGTTTTGGTCCTCATGGAGCGCAGCCTCTTGCCAGAGGGGAGGGTCTCAAAGAGACTGTGTCTGGGGTGAGAGAGGTCAGCCTCGATCTTACCTGCACGCCTCAGGGTCCTGGAGGTGTACAGGTCCTCAAGAGATGGCAGATTGCAGCCAATCACCCTCTCTGCAGAGCGGATGATACGCTGCAGCCTGCCCTTGTCCCTGGCAGTGGCAGCAGCGTACCAGACGGTGATGGAGCAGGTGAGGATGGACTCAACGATGGCGGTGTAGAAGTGCACCATCATTGTCTTTGGCAGGTTGAACAACAATGCTATATATGCCATATGTGAAGGCTTTCATCAGTGGGCCATAGGCTCGATCTTCATTGTGTTACTTCATTTGGCGATAGATAGAGGAGACTTAACAGACATTTATTTAAAGATTAAATCTTTAACCTATAAAAAGGCTGACTTCCTCCTGAAACAAAATGATTGCAGTTTGATTAGGTTGAGGCACCAGAGGAAAAAGAGCGTGGTTTGTTCTAAAATATTTTTCAGTGGTATCAGAATAAACAATTGGAGCTATAATTGCGGGTCACCTGAAGGTTTAATCTCTGGGTTTAGGCAAAGATAAGGTAACTGAACAATTTTTAGAGACTGGTCGACGTTCATTCCCCCGCGAATACAGAAAAGCAGAATACATTTAGGCAGAATGAAACACCTCAGAGCATAATAAAACTTTCAAGCCAGAAAGCCTTAAAATGTAAATTAAAAGCAGAAAAATACATTATATATATGAAAATAAAACAGTAATACAGAAAAACAAGTTTATATATTTATTTATGTTGAACAGAATATGATGTCAAAGTTTATGATGTCACATACTTGTTTCCACAGCAACAGCAGGAGATGGCCACAGTCCGTAAGTCGCTGCAGTCCATGCTGTTCTAGCCGGCTGTCACCACGCGTGGAAGCGAGCTCCTACTTTAAGGATGCATTGTGGGTTGGAAAACATGTTTCACTAGTTGCAAGAGTGTAGCGTTGTCATGGTTACACACTGTTTTGTTTTTTACAATCGGCTTTGTTCTGTTATAGTCAGAGTTTGTAATTTCAGTAACATTTTTACAAGTTCATGAAATGCATTAACTTATTGTCTGTTCAATCCTTCATAGTTTTGTTTAAGTTAAATTCAGAGAGACAGCAGTTTATTTTTCACATGACCACTAGATTTGATTATTAGTTGCTGATTATTACTGCTTTTAAACAATATTTTAAAAAGTTAAATCAGAAACAAAGATATCTTTGTTAGACATTTCTGAATGAATTATTTGGTGTGCAGATGAGAAAAAGATGAGCTAAAGATCAAACTTTCCCCCCAGACATTTCTAAAACTGTGAAATCATCTCGACCATCTGTCAGAGAATAAATAAACGATGCTTTCTGTACATTTCAGTTTTGTCTTTCATTTTAAAATCTGCAGTCCGGTCAAATAGTTTAGTAACTCATTTTATATTAATGATTAATATTAAGTGTGTTGTCAGTTCAGGTCTGTTTTTAGAGCCAAGAAATTAAGAACAATCATAATGCATATTTGCATTATTTTAATACCTTTCTTTTAGGATGTAGGATCTAGATTTTCTTCTGCTTCTACCGCTTCAGTTTAAAAAACTTCACCTGGACAAACACAGGAAGGCTTTTTTTTATTATTATCCACAAGACACAATAGCTTTATCACTGACTGTTATAAAAGGGCAATTTATTTTCTCTAATAGTCCGTCTTTTAATCAGCTCACGTCTCTTGTCCACCCATAACACCGTTTTGTTTTACATTTATTGGGTGTTCTCACATTTAAAATAAAAACTAAAATTGAAACCTACAAATATAAATAACAGAATTTTCGGTACTTTTTGCTACCGGAAGTTGTCGCTCTTGTTTTGAAGTCAACTTCCTGTTCAGAAACCGGGGCGACTAACGTTGCTTCTACAGCAGATCTGTTCTCAAACTGACAAAGGGACTGCAAAATTGAGGTAAAGTTAACAGATATCTCGTTTATATACCCGTTAACATCGGTAGCAGTATTGTTTAATTGACGTTTAAACCGAAAACCTCCGTGTTTATCTGTAGCTACTTTCGTTACCTCTCTATGCTAACTCAGCTAACAAATTAATGCTACTGTGTTTGTTTTTACAAATTTCCTGGTAACAACAAATATGATTTTAGTTTGGTAGTTGTTTAACTTTCTCTGTTTAGCTCCTCATTTGGTTAATGTCTTTTTTATTATTACAAGTTAATGAAAAAAATCGAAATACAAGTTTTATCTTGGGGTAGATTGGATTAAAATGTGCTATTTCGCTAATTATTCACCGCGGCTTATTATCGGCAATCCATTCTTTCTCAGGTGGACTGTCCTCTGCATCTGGATAATATGAGTCTGGATCTGAGCTGATTACAGAGTGGGGATCCGGGTGTGTAACAGTACAGGAGGAGGTCATGGATGAGTCGTTTGCAGGAAGCTCCTGCTCGCCTGAGCCGGACAGTCCAGGACTTCTGAACCGAGGCTACGTCTTTGACCCTGCTGACGCCATCTACCAAGATCTGTCCGTCATGGTCCCAGAGACACCAAGGTAACATGGCTGCTTGCGTGATATACATCTGTTCCTAAAAATATCCGTATGTAAATATGCATATTAGTATTAAATTCAATGCAGAGAACATAATTACTCTAATCTGTTTTTAAGGAGTATGAGAGCACAAGGTCTTGATCTTTTTAATGTGACGTTTTAAACGTGCCAATAAATGCAACTAAAGGTGGAAATATTTTTTGTAAAGTGGACGGCAGAGCCAAGCTGGGCAAGGCTCTAATCTTTTGTTTTATTTCATTCAGAAAGTGAAAGTTGCCCTTTAAAACTGTACTTTCTTTTTTATGTCACCTCTGACCAGGACTCTCAACAAGTTAGAAAAGGAATTTCCCCAGTTTCAACAAGACAATATTAACAGGACACTTCCTCATTCAGACTTGACAGCAGATTTACAGACATACACAGTGCTCTGTGACATTTGAGAGGGTTGTATGGGAGCACATTTTTATTTTTTGATCTGATACAAATCTCCCCATGAACCAGTATTTCCTGTGTTTCGTGGTGTATTAAACAGAGTCTGTGCTTCTTAAGATAATTATTGAGATGATTCATTTATAACAGTGACCCTAGAAAGCAGTTACATCTCAGGGTGCACTTCAATGTCCCTCTCTGCATGTCTAAATTCAAGTCGGGCTTTTGACATGTTGAGAGAGATACAGAAATGTTACAGGTTTAATCGTTAAGATTTCCAAGTAAAAGCGTGTTAATCTAGACATGACACTGACATGTTAAAGAACCATCAGATTAAAAGTATAAGTGCATGTCTGAGAGGAGATGAACTTTTTAATAATATGTTAAAAATATTCTATTTGACTTGTATCAGTCAGAAGATTCTTGTTTTGTCTGAACAATCTGATGTATTAATGTTTGTTTCAGTCCACAGCTTGGCAAACGCAGGCGACGTGGTCGGATCGCAGAGGAACATTTCAGTCCTGTAAGTCACCGTGCTGCAGCACACAGCACTAACAGACTTATTCTCAGTGTTGTCAGATCCATCAGAGGGTGACGGCTGTGTCCTCTGTCCTCAGGTGGCCGTCAGCGACTCTCCAGAACTTTCCACTGTTGGTAAACAAGGTTTTTCACAAAGATCCAAACGCAGGCGGCTGGCGGCAGCGATGGGAGAGCAGAGTGTTGGTTTTGTTCCAGCTTCATCTCTGAGGGCTTTTCCTCTGAGCAGCTGGCTGGAGGCGCCGCTGTCCACATCCTCTGCCTCCTCCTCCTCCTCTTCTTCCTGCTCATCCTCATCTTCCTGCTCATCCTCCTCATCGTCCTCCACATCCTACCTCACACCAGCATCAGAGGAGGAGGTGGCCTTGACTGTGGCAGGCACCGCAGTAGAAGCCAGTACTGCCCCTCTCCGTGAGAGGATGATTCAAAGTGCAGCATCAGCGTCAGCAGCGACCGCCTCTGACTCTCTGTCCTTCCTCACTGCAGAGGAGAGGAGGTGGCTGAACAGCGAGCAGGGAAACACGTCAACAGGTGAGGAGACATTAGAGATATTTATTCACCTCTGTACTAAAATCTAAAATGTGTCAGTTCTTTACAAGATGTGATACAGATGTATATCATGTCATCTTGCTGCTGCTGATGTGTAACTTGTTTCTGCTGCAGCTCCGGAGGAGATCATCATCAGTGACGATGATGAGGCTGTGGTTCGCTCAGTGCAGGTGGAGGAAGATGAGGCGTTGGCCCGGAGCCTGCAGGTAGGATCCTTCACCTGCAGACACAAACTTACCTGTGCAGAGATTGAGAAATTCCAGGGATGCAAACTCCTTACCTTTCGGCGAAATTTGCCGTTTTGAGATCAAAACAGGTCACTTACGAGACTCGCGTAGATACGATGGGGGGGGTGTGGGGGTGGGAGCGTGTTGACTGGGTCAGATGCAGTATTGGTTTGGAGCACAGAACTGCCAGGACCATTTGAGGTGCTCATTGACATGCATGTGCACAAATCACGGTCACACACTCAGGAACACAGACAGATCGTATCTGTATTTATTCAGTAAGGAGACGCGCAGCGTGTGATGGACAGCAGCCTGAGAGAATGCTCGGCTCTGATTGGTTGTTGTGTTTCGGGAGTGTTGGATTCTTACAAATGCCATCAGGAGCAGGAGGAGGAGCCAGAGGAGCAGGATTTATTCACAGATTATCTCTCTCATGTACAACGGTTTGTTTAAAGTGACAGTTTGAGCAAATATGAGGAAAAGTTAGTTTTAATAATGTTACCTGCTGCAGCTTTAAACAAGTACTGTACAAGACCTGTACCCAGGGCCCCTTCCATAGTCCTGCTACACATAGCAGATTCACATAACACTACATACGCAGCGACATGGGACGGGTGTTCTTGCTGTCTTCTTGTTTTTGTCTTGCTGATGCATTCAGCTCCCACATCTATTCATTCCTTTTATGTGCTTTATGTTTTACCCCATGATTGCTGTTGGAATTAGTTTTCAGGCAGACGCAAACATAATATAATATATATATAATATATAAATCCATGCAATGTTCTCACCTTTTTTACCCCTGACCTGAAATACTTATAATAGTCTTTACTCACTCAGGCCCAGTTTGACCAGGAGGAGGAACACAGCAGACACCACCACCACCACCATCATCAACTTCTTCATCAGCAGCATTATCTTCATCAGCAGAGTCATCCCAGGGTGAGACTGACACTGTTCTACTTCACATTCAAATAAAACCAAGAGGAGAACCTTTGTTATTTCCTCTTTTGAACAGGAAGTGGTGTAATATATCGAAGTTAACCTCTGCACATTTCTCTGCAGTACTACCCGCACATGGAGTCGAGCTGGATGCCTCACCTGCTGGCTGCTGTCTCTCCTCTGGTCGGCTTTGAAGATGGTGAGATCAGAAAGATAGTTGGAGAGCAGAGAGCGATGTAAAGAGGAATCATGTTTAACAAAAAGGTCCATCTCTGTAGGGATCCTTTCTGTAATGCTGTCAAATGTTGAGGAATAAAAGTGTCATTAACAGAATAAGTCCAAGTGAAAGGTCTAACAGTTAAAGTGTTTCTGCAGATCTGATTGGTCAAAGAAGAAGACGTGGGCAGGGCAGGAGGAGGAACGGGCTGCCTGAGAATTCAGCAGACCATCAGGGAGATGACTACGAGGTGAGGAAGAGGAGAGATGTTCACTTTCAGCTCACTTTTCAAACACACAATAACCTTGTACAGTTGACTCAAATAAGATATTTAACTACCATGAAAGTAAATCTACTCGTGTTTCAGGCTCTTCTGTTGTTCGAGGAGCGTCAGGGTGCCGTCGTGTCCAAAAAGTTGAGTCGGAGGGAAATCCAGAGGTTTCCCACCAAAACCTTCCAGTCTGCCAGCAGCGCCGGGAACACTCAGTGAGTCCTCCAGCCGGTCTGACCTGGACCTGAACCAGGACCTTGACTTGGACCTAAGTGTGTGATGTCAGGATTTAATCTGTGTCTCTGTCTGCTCTGCTGATTGATTGACAGGTGTCAGATCTGTTTCTGTGACTACACTGATGGGGAGAAGCTGAGGATTCTGCCCTGCTTCCATGACTACCACGTGCCGTGTATTGACCGATGGTTGAAGGTAACGGCACACACACATTACGATTGTCAAACAGACGACCTGTGTAGTTGTTAAAGAGATTAAAAGGACTTCAAGAGGAAAATGGTACGTTGTGCCTGACAGGTTTTATTGGGCTGTATGAGTCGTAAAGGAAACATTCGGGGAAACTGATTCCTTCTCTTCATTGATGGGAGATTTCACTCTCATCTCTGTGCACTCAGCCAACAGCCCGCCTGGCTCTGACTTATGGTTCATTTCTTTCTCTGGATTGTTTTGGTAAACAAAAGTGAGAAAGCACCAAATAGATACAGAACAAAAGTACTTTGTCAGGGCCATCGTAGTTTGAAGTCTTTATTATTAATGTAATAACTTTACGTTGGGGACATCTGAGGACCGTCTGCGCTTCTTTCTGCTGTTTCATAGATTTAATTATTGACAGATGATGAAAACGTTTGTTATCTGCAGCCTGATTATGTTTCCTCCTGACAGGATAACACCACCTGTCCAATCTGCAGAGCAAACCTGGCTGACAGTGACTCCCTTGCTCCGCAACACCTCTGACCTCTGACCCCTCCAAACAGCGTTTCTCCTGTTTGTTAAAGGGAGCTGACGGGTTTGTGCTCTCGTCCGGCCAGTATTCCAGTTTGTCTGTTGTTTGTGTTTTATGAAAGACGACTCATCAGATCACAAATCGTCTTTTTTATACTTTTATTTAAATGTTTTTCTGTCAGTACTTCAGGTATAAACCTTTAAAGCTGCTGCTGTTTTTGTTTTATATTGAGGAGAAGTTCCAGTCTGCTGACAGTTTTCATTAAAAGATTTTTTCCTCTTACGTTTGTCTCGTGTTTTCAGCAGGACGAGTACCTCTCGTATTTGTGATAACGTGAACATGTTACAGTGGATGTGACTTTGTTCTCTCAGTCAGAGTCTCTGCAGAAGCTTTCACTCCTCGTAGTAGCGTTTCTTCATGGCTCTGTACTTCCTCAGGTAGTAAAGCGCCTCCAGCTCTCGGGACACGTACTCCCCCCGAGCGATCATCTCCTTGATCTTCTCGGGATCCTGCACAGACTTGTTTTTCGTGAACGCAGCTCTCAGACGGTCCCTGAAGTAGTCTCCACCTTTAGGATACTCTCGCCCGAGGTAGAGGAGCTGTGGAGGAGAACAAGAGGACACACGATAAGCAGCTTTTCACTTCTATTGCTGTTTCACAAATTTCGAGTTGGTTATATAAAATATGGTCATACATTTTACAGCAGCATTTTGCAATCAATATTTTTTGACATTTTTGGTCTATAAAGTGTCGATATAAAGAAAATGTGTTTTTTTCAGAATTTTCACACCTGAGACTGAAATTTAGTCAAAAATTTGGCAGTAATTTGTTTAAAACACTAAAGTGAGACAAAAACAAACCAAGTAATCGAGGCGGCAGTAGATCGGCAACTCTTGGGATTAGCAAAGTCACCAGACTCCATCGATTAAAACAGTAATTTTCCCTTACAGAACACAGGCTTTACTGGTCTATGTCATTGTGTTGAGTTCAAACTAATCATTTAAAACCATAATCAGACACTAACAAAAAACTAACCAATCGATGCTGCGGTGGACCAGTAACTCCTGTGTTCTGAGAGGTGAAATTACTGTTCTTATCAGTGGAGTCTGGTGTGTTTGAAAGGAGCGATGGAGCAGCTGTTTCTGGTTTTAAAAAATCATCTTCCTCTTTAAAAAAAGTCTCTCTTTTGGACTTTGATTGATTAAGGATTACATTCAAGCCCTAATGTACCCATTAATAATCTTATAAGGCGTTAAAAAGACTGAAAGACTGAACACCGGCTGCCTCTGCAAAAATGTTGTCTGCAATCAGAAATGACACTCACATTTTTATAGAGTCGGATCACTTCAGCCCTCAGAGGGTTCGCCATCGTCGCTCAGAGCTGAAACAGGAGTGACACTGAGATCAGATGGTGACAGTCGGTCAGGTGCAGCCGAGTCTGTAAGAGATTCATTAGTGCTGGAAAGCCATAAAAAAACATTTCAAACAAACTTAAATTAACTCCATGTTTTGATACTTTCTATTTATGCTACAACACATTTCAAAAGCTTCATATTTTTACTGCTACATTTATAAATCAGCTCTGGTTTCACATTTCAGATGATTGTTGAATACATTAGCTCAAAATGTGAGCTACAAATGCAGAATATTATAGATTTATTGGATAAACAGAATATAATATAGCTCCGATCAGCTGTACTTTAAAGTTATGTTAATACAATTTTAGTTTTCTGCAAATAAAGGCAAAATTATATGGACATTTATTTTACCTTCTGCCAATAAAGCAGAAATCTTTTTTACATTTATTCAGATTTTTTTCTACTACTCTTTAAAGTCTGAACTGAGTTCACAAATATACAAATAATTCCTCATTTGGCCCTAAACCCGTTATGTAATATGTAAAGATTCTCACGAGTGAAGTTTATAACGACACTTCACATTTAAAAGAAACAAGCGTAGTCTCAGTCTAAATAAGGAAGTGTATTTATGAAGTAATCTGAGCTTTGACACTGAATTTAAACGCTGAAAAGCACCTGTGCAAGCAAGAGGCTAACTAAGTTAGCATCTTGTAAACTAACAAACGTGACTGTTTACATTCCCATCAGACGGTAAAACGACCATAAATATTAAATCGAACATAAACACATACTTTACTTTCAGTGCATTATTAATAGTACATAGTTAATATTCAGTCTGAAGTGATCCTCTTACCTGTGTGATGACCTCCGCGCAGCAGCTGCTTGAACTTTCTCGGGCACAAAGTGCACTTTGAGAACTCGCTGAGTTAGCGAACTTAACGTCAACATTAGCTAACTCCAATCTGCAAAATAGCGAACTAATCCGTGTTGTCACCGTCACTTCAAGGCTGCGGTTTGTATGAAAGTCTGCACTCAGGTCAGTTTTATAATCATGCACGTTAAACTGATCACTTGAATGTTTGTAACGAGCTCAATGTGACAGCAGTGAAATACACAACCAAAACAGGAAGTAAATACGGGCATGCGCACACCTGCTTTAAAAGCAGCTGGGAGGGTTTTAAAAACTTTTTATGCTTTATGTTCCTTTGAAATTTGGATATAAAAGTCACTATTTCAGTTTTTAAAAGCTTAACTTACAGCGGGACTCTGAACGTGAACATTAGAGTTGTGAAAATATAAAATATCTTTATGTCATTTTAAGTCTTTGGCAAAGATTTAAAACAACCACTAACTTACTTGACTTGAAGAGTCTGCTATGACGTAAACACAAGATTAAATAAGTCTGCCAGCTCAACAAAAAACAGATAAGTAAAAACTAAGTGAAGGAAACAGTAATAAAGAGGTAAAAAAATCAAATCAAACTAAATATAAGCTGTGGCAGATGGAGATGGGTACATAGAACGTGAATCAGACTGATGGACTCAGAGTTCAGTTCTCAAAAGACCACAGACTGAATAAAGACACAGAGTAGACAGAAAAGAGATAAAATAGTTTTATCTGCTTTGTGTTTCCAGATTAAGTCACACAAATGAGCCTTTGTTTCATTTTAAATATGAATCTTTTTTATTCTTTAGACAAAATGGTTCTTATCAATAAAAACATGAAACAGGCACACAGGAAGCTCACAGCTGAAACTGTCTGTCTGAGAGTATTTACTGTTGTTCACACAAACAAGTTCAGCCAGATCTTTAAAATACAGTTACATATTTTTACATGTTTAGACATTTTGCCCTCTGTTTATTTAGCACATAGAAAACACACTTCTGATATCTGTGATGCTGCAGTCAGTCAGCAGGAGGCGCTGCTGTTCAGGCACAACAGCGTGAGGCAGTGATAAAGAAAGAAAGCAGCTCTGCCAGTCCCATAGGTCAGAGTTCTCACCTCTGGCTGCATTCAGACTGAAGACTCTTGCTCCATGTTGAAATCCGTCTCTAACCTAAACATCACCGTGCAGGGGAGGCACTGCCTGAGACGCTGAACTCAGGGCACGACAGGCACAGAACGTTCTGGATCAGAGGGTCAGTAGTTTGTTTTCAGCCTTCGATTCTCCTCTTTCAGCCTTTCGATCTCCTCCACCAGAGACTCGTTCACAGAGTATTTCTCAATCAGACTGTGGATCTCATTCTGAAACACACAAAACATCAAACACGAGGGAAACATTTTTATAAACTTCATGCTCACAACAGGCCGTATCACACACTCAAAGAATCCCCCTGAACCCTCACAGAAACAGTGAGTCATCCGAGTGAGTCAACGGGAGCAACAACAGCAGCATGAATGATGACAGAAGCGAACACGGCTTTAAACGGGCTGCAGCAGGAAGAGATACGAGAGAAAACGTTGATGTTTCATACCAGCTGGATGTAAAACTGTCGCACCATCTCCACCTGCAGGTTGACGATGTCTCTGTGACAGGTGTCCCTGAGGAGGAGAAAGACAATCAGTAAGTTGTCTCACATTCACCCGTCTGTGGTTTAAGATTAAAGGTCAGGGACGGACCTGAAGTCCTCCAGAGTCTCGTGGATCATGTTCTGGATGAAGTGGATCTGCAGGGAGGTGAGAGGAGCAGCTCCTGCCTGTCCCACCACCTCTGCGATGTTCTGGGAGAGAGAGGAGGAGACGGACGCAGACAGAGCAGCACCTGAACAGACAGACAGGCAGACAGACAGACTGTGAGAAACCAGGCCAACACACGACTCACAGTTTCTGACAGTAACGATGCGTCCCTACCTGCTGCTGTGGTGGGTGGAGCTCTGTGGACAGGTGAGTCGTAATTCAGCTGAGCTTGAATTCCATTGGCTCTCCTCAGGCCTGGCTCTGGAGTGAAGAAGGGCGGGGCTGGCTGGCTGTGATTGGCCTGCTGGGATGATGGGGGCGTGGCCTGACCCTCACCCTCCAGACTGGAGCTGCTGGCCATTTCGGACTGTCAATCAACACGAACATCACCTTGTTATTATTCTACATCATGCAGGGCTGAAAAGGTTCAACTCTGCTATCGACACAGACTGAGGTCAGAGGTCAGCACCTTCCTAGAGTCACATGGTTCAGCTGCTGCTGCAGTGATTGGCTCTTCCTCTTTGATGGGGGGCGGGGTCTGGAAGGCGGACAGCGGGCTGTAGCATCTCCCTGCTGAGGCCACCAGAGGGGTTCCCAGGGGGGTCTTACGATGTGAGCCGCCTCCTGAATAAGAGTCTGAAACTGAACAAGACAAAAAGTTGGCAGTCATCTTTGTAAAGGAAACCTGGTGTCACTTATAGCCTGGTTAGCGAAATGGAGAAACCTGGTTTCGTAATGCATATTACTCCTTATTCTTTGCCATGTTCACTGACCAGTAGAAACCAGTTCAAACCAGTGGAGGGAAGCAGACTGACCTTCTCTGACTGGGGAGAAGATGTCCAGACTGGCCCGACCTACGACCTGCTGCCCCTCCCCCTCTCTGGACAGCAATTCCAAACTGGAAACTATGGAAACACAAAATCAGAGTGAGTCCAGAACCAGCAGCAGCATTCAAACAATCGCCTGTCGGGTCCAGAGAGAGACTTCCTGTCGTACCGTGTGTCCGCCCCAACAGTGTGTCTGCAGCCGTCCCCGGGGTCCGAGAGTCTGGTGGACAGAAAGAAGAGCTGAAGGTTATCCTGCATTTACGCCCTTGAAGAACAGCTTCCTGCTCTGACTTCTGTTCTCTCCTCTACTGTAACTCGTGTATTGTTCCTTTAATGACTGTATTGACATAGGAAGTCGATTTTTACGAAGGCAGTGAATGCATCATCAGAGGTCTGACCTTCCCGAGCCGGAGAGAACATGTCCAGACTGTTTCGTCCGATGCTGCTGAACTTCTCCACAACAGGAAGCGTCTCTGTCCCCTGCTGGCCTTCAGCCTCCCGGGACATCAGCTCCACACCAGCGCCCCCTGCTGGACACAACACAGTGCTCACTATTTGATCCGTCCATTTATTTAGTCGTGAGGATCATTTCAGAAGATGAAAAGTTTTGAATAGACTGCAAGTTGCAGCTCTAATGCAATGCAAGTGTAATGTTACGCACAGAGACGGAAAAGATGACCTTACCTGTACTCGTCACCTGTCTGTGGGAGGCGGGGCCTGTACTGGGAGTGGAGTCTGACTGGCTGTTGGACAGCTTGGTGGAGGATCTGGATGTGCTGGCAATCTTAGCGGAGCCCAGTTTACTGGACTGGAGAAGAACAGAGAGAGGGGGAGGAAGAGTACAAATGAACACCTCTATGATTTTAAGTTGTGACTTACGAGTGCCTAAAATAAAACAGTGCTACCAATCTGATCAACCGATTACTACCTGTCAAAGCTATAGTCCTACTTTATGCTGAAAGTAAACCTGTGACATCACAAGAGTACAAGAACTGAAACAAATGATCTCATCTGTCACCTGTAGGAAGAAATTCAGCAGGAAACAGCATGATCGTCATGCTCTTGGTCTGTTGGTACCTTGAGTCTGCTGCTGTTGCTCTGGTAGCGCAGGCAGGTCACTGACGTTTTATGTGCCACGGTGATCCTGGTGGGGGCGCTGGAGTTCCTCAGGTCGTACTGGTAGATCTTCCCCTGAGTAGATCCCACCACCAGACCCGTCCCGTCCAGAGTGAAGTCCACCGCAGTCAGCGGGCTGTCCACCCGAATCGACTTCAGGACTCTGAGCACACACGCACGCACACACACACAGTAATACAGAAAGTCATGTAAACACTGTACAGCAGCCATGCACTGTGCTTAATAATTACAGGTAGAGGCAGGTCTGATTTATTGCTTAGTGAGCCCACAGAAAAGTACTTCAGAAAAATGATCTTTAGATTCATGGAGGAAGTTATCGCTAGTTTAATAGATAATTAATATAATCATCAGCTGCATTCATACTTTAAGTTTTTGAGTCTTACATCTTGCTGGCGGTGTCGAAGCAGACGATCTTCTTGTCCAGGCCAACGCTGACCACCAGCAGCTCGCTGGCAGGGGAGAAGGCGAGGCCGGAGCCCGGGGCCTTGTGGGCGCTGTCGAACACATGCAGCTCCTTCTGGGTGTTTGAGTCCCACAGGACCACGGTGCCGCTGTCAGACACGCTGCCCAGCAGGGAGCGCTTCAGCGTGGACAGCCTCAGGTCATGGATCGGCTGGAGAGAAAAGTTCTGTTAGTGTTTGTAAGAAAAAGCTTCAGTTCTCTCTCTGTGGAAAGTAAGTAGTCGCAGAGTAGTTGCACGTGCCAGCAAAGCGTCTGACCTGGTTGCTGCCGTGGCCGAAGGCTTTGCTGGACAGGTTGGTGGTCAGACTGTGGAGGACCAGGTCTCCGCTGGTGGAGCCGGAGGCGATGTAGCTGTCGTTGGCGTTAAAGGACACACAGGTCACCTCCTCTTTGTGGTCCTGTAGAGGAGACACAGACTGTCGCTTCACCTATCTTTTTACTAATGTTTCAGCTCTGTGTGGTCCTCTGTGTGTGTGTGTGTGTCTTTGTGTATGTGTGTGTGAGAGAGAGAGGTCTCACCTTGAGCGAGCGGTGCAGCCTCTTGGTCTTCAGGTCCCAGATGTGAACGCAGTGATCCAAACCTCCGCTAACCACAAACTGAGAGGACGAGCTCAGACTCACGCGGGTTTGTTTTTTCTGAACGAACAATCAGAGAAAGCCGACATGAGTGATTCTGTCAGACTGTGTTCACACTGCAGGGAATCAAAGTTTTTTACAGTCATGACGGACAAATTACTTTTGTAAACTGTATTTTGGTGAGTGTGTCGTGTGTCAAAGTCAGATCTTTATCCTTATAAGACATGTTTATACAGTCACGCTGCCGGCCATCTCACATGTATGGATTTATGAATCCTGGACGCTCTGAGTTCATCATTACCTTTAGCATGTATTCAAAGTTAAACGGTCTCCTGCAGCGATGATCAGAACACAATGTTTAGCACTCACCCCCTCAGCCAGTTCCAGGACTGTAACAGGATTCGACTTGAGGCTGGAAACCACCAGTTTGTCTCCACCGCTGCTGGCTGTGACCAGGTACTGCTCTGAAACAACTCGTCAAGGATGGTTCAACTTCAACTCCAAAACTTCAACTGTCTCCAACTGACACAGGCTTTATGAAATCCTTGTTTGCAAAAAAGATGAGCTTAAATGACAAATGTTCCCTTCAGTGAAATGTGCACAGGACTCCTCGATGATCTGTTAGGCGTCAGAGCTGGATCATTTTTAAAGAAGGATGATTTTTGCCCTCTTTGGAATCTAACAAAAACAAACAACATATCTTGTTCATTTGTTACATTAGATTTCTAGATTGACTAATTTAAATTAAAACTTATTACGCGTCGGACAAACACAATCTACAACTAGGCTGATGATTCATTCATCTTTTCCACTCATCCACTCATCCATCAGGATACTGTTGGTGCTCCAGCAGGCCTGAGCGACAGGGTGACTGATGCTGTGTGGGTTAAACTGCTCCAGCGGTGCCATGGAAACAGCGTCCCAGATCTTCACACAGTCTCCTGTCGACACCAGGCGGGTCACCTCCTCCATGGCAACACCTGGAGATAAACACACATTAATGTACCGTGCAGAAATCTCTCAGAGAACTAAAATAAATTATAAATCTAAAGAAAAAACGTTAAAGTAATTACGATGATGGATTAATCTCTCTCTCTGCCTTTCTCACTGTTGCTTTGACAAAACAAGCTATTTAAAGAGACATCACCCTGGCAACATTTCACAGCTCTCGGACAATTTACACACTCAAAAATAAGGCAATAATTCTGGCAGCTGTGATCTTCTGTATTAAACTTCAGCGGTTTTATGACTCAGGTATGTTAAAAGACACCAGGTGGTTCTTGATGTCCTGGGTCCATATTGTTCAAACTCTATGTTTTCATTTTACTGAGAATTTTATAGTGAAACTTTGTTGGTGTCATCTATAAAAACAACATATTTCCAGTTTAAGAGTTTTTCTTTATCTGAACTGAGCAGATTAGATTAATGACTGTATATATGTACATATATATATATATATAGCGAGAGAGAGAGATATAAATAGTAAGACAAAATGAAGACAACAGGTGATGGATTCAAAAGGTCACACTGGCCTTAATTTAGTCCACACGGACTAAACTGTGCACAACAGGCAAGTACCGTAATATGATTAATCATTTATGAGACAGGCGGATCAGTTGGCCGACACTGACAACAGCTGACTAACACATTTTGATCAAATTCAGCTTTGTTAACGGCTTAGTCCTAATTATACTTATACTAACAAATGTCTCACCTAAACATGTTTAACCTAAAACCAGCAACAACAGTCGGTAAACCGGTGTTAGTTAGTTAGTTCACCGTTAGTTAAGCTAACCAACAGCTTATAAAGTTAGTTAACGTAAGCTAACAACTACACTAGCTACACAGAGACAAAATGAGTCACAGGTCATAAAGTTATCGAACTGCCATAAAATCCGGTCAAACAACACGAAACCACTTTCAACTGTTCGGAAAAGATTCGGGTGTTTTAGACTTTGTGTAAAAAACAATAATACGTAATAATACATACCCTGAACGACAACTTAATAACCGAGAAGTTGCTGAAGCTGGTTTGTTTTGTGATCCGCCTGCAGCCAATAAACCGCCACTACGGGGCACCGGAAGGGACAAAAAGCAGAAACGTTTATTTTTTTTGTAACTTCATGGTTTAAGGCGTTACTATATACTGTGTATTGTTGTTTTTACGTGCAGTCAATAGTGTAACCTGGGGACATCAAATATAGCAACCGTAGCACTGAAATAAGGGAGAACACATGTCTCACTTTTGTTATAAACTAAAGGTTTTATTTTGTTTCTGTAGTGTATAAAAGGCTAAGTGTAGGCTGAGATAATCAACCTTAAGATATTTAAGGGGACATTACATGCATGAAATGAAGTCACCGCGGGATTGAAAGTGGATGGACAACGTAAATTTGGGAACATCTTCAGAAGATACAAACAAAACAGCTGTAAATAAATATCATGTAGAACTTATAAAATCGTAATTTTCCACTTAACATGGAGGACAAAGGGAATACTGAGAAGACTGTGAGCTTAAACAACTATATCATAGTTTATTTACTGTGTATTTGATGATTGTAGTAAAGAGTACAAAAAAAGGAAAAATATGTAAGTTCACCCATGTACCTTAAGAGGGCAGCGTCATGTCGTCACTGTGTGTAGGTGGCCAGAATAGAAGAAGCAGAAGAAGAAATCTCCCGCCCCATCCGCTGGTCTTTTTAAACCAAGGCGGGACGCTTTACTACATTCACTTTTGTTAGTGTATTCGGTGTGGAAACATCTCTATACATTAAAAGTCGCTACCAACATGGTGAGGACTAAGGCCGACAGTGTTCCAGGAACATACAGAAAAGGTACGGTAAGATATTAAAGACATGTATAAGGATTCAGAATCAATTTAGACAATTTGTACGCGGGTAAAACTGTTTTATCATGTAGTCTGGCGGGTCGGGAGTTCACTGATAAGAGCGCAAAAAGTGGACAGAGTAACAGATTTGTTTCTCCGGATATTTCTTTTACACAAATGATATCGATACTTTTAAACCTAAGTATTATCATGACAGGAAAATGGTAGCATGTCTATCGATTAAATCCAGGACAAATTTGTCTTGCAATCAACAGCCTCCCGCCAACACGGACGCTGAATTAGCTGCGTTTATGGTTCCTCCTGAAGAGACGAAGATGTTGTTTAAAAACGATTTTAATCTGTGCTGGCATCAGTAATTATTATTCTGGTCTTCTTTACTTTTCCGTCTGCTGAGATGACATTTAACTTATTTGAAGAATAAAGTATCTTAGTTTCTGCAAACTGGCGCCAGTTTTTAGCGCCGCAGTGCCGCTTTGTGCGGGCGTTGCGCCAAACCCCTCTTGAAAGGTTACACAATTTATAGCCCTCTCTCTTATCGTCCAATTTATGTACAACACTTGGCACAATAGACAATTTTCTTACCCCACGGAGTCTTCAAGTAAATTCGGTATACAATTGATCCACCGTTAAGGACTGGAATTTTTAATAACTCTACTTTTAAACTCTGGGGTAGCATTTTGTGTGAAGACTAATTTTAAGCTTATTTCATTGCGACAATTCATACATGCATCGAGACACAACACATTTCAACACTGTTGCTTGTATATTTTCCAAACATACTTTCTTTTAAGACCTTCTTACTCAGTTTGCTTTTTGTGATATTATATTAGAGCCACTTCCCCCACAACAACAAAGTGTACTCCTGTGTCTTGAATTGTTTTTCTTTATTTTGACATGTCTCTACTTGATCTAGTTTTACTACCTGGTGTTTTAATACACGCCCAGTCATCAGAGTGTTTGATTGTGTTTGCAGCTGTTGCAGCTTCTGCACCCAGGAAGTCTTTTGGTGCCAGTGCAGCCAATGCCTCTGCCTCCTCCAGCAGCCAGTGCTCCACACCTGGTCAGTCCCCGAACGCACCACCAGCCAGGAAACCTCACACTCAGATGCACACAGTGTATAATGTCAAGGAGTTGATACTGAGGTTATGTTTTCTTTCCTTTGCAGCAAAGAATAAATATGCAGGTGGAAACCCTGTGTGTCCCCGTCCCACGCCGGACTGGCAGAAGGGCATCGGGGACTTCTTTGGAGGTCCCCCGAGGAAACCTGAGAAGGAGAACCAGAAGCCCCGGGAGGTAGAGGACGATGAAGAGGCTGGAGGGAGCGGGATGTCAAAGACAAGCAGAAAGTATGTTAACCCTCTGCATTAGAACACTTTATTAGCAAAAGTCTTAACTGTTAGATGAACTGCAGCTGAGTTTAAGAGTGGAGTTTGTGAGGAAATGACAACAAATACTCAGAAACACAGGTAACATTTAGAAATTGCTTTATTTTTCTAAGAATTTAAAATGAATACTTAAAAAGCTGCAAGTTGATACTGTATATGCTGCATTTGAAAATTAACCTTATTTATAACCTGGAGTCTAATCTTCTGTTGAACCAATTAATTAGTTGCCAAGTCTTATTTTTTGTGAGAAATAAGCAAAATCATTGATTATCGTAGCTGTCAGTTTTCTTCTGGCCATCTGATCGCTGCAGCCGAGAGCAGATCATTTTGTTTCATCTGATCACAGCAGACACTACAATATCAGTATGTGCAGGCTGCTCTGGTCAGGAGGGTAGCTGTTCAACATGTTCTCAGTTAGTAGAACTGATATCTGACTGTACAGGTTTGATCTTATTTTGTTAGTGTGTGATGTGGTGGAGAACTTGTGCTACAACGTATCAATAATAGCATTATGAGAACATATTTGGGTTTATGTGTTGGAGGGTAAACTCGAGGTTAAAAGGCCAAATGCAGGCGTTGAACAGCGTTGCCTTTCATATGTTTGAACTGAACTTCAGGAATTGTCCCACATGATTGATATCCAGCTGGAGCCGACTTTATATAAAGCTTTAAAGTAGTGCAGCTCATAACACACAAACGCGTCAATTTATAGGACGCTAAAGGTTTTAGTCAGCTGAGATTTGTTATTTACTGTAAACGCTGATCTAACGAGGCTGTTCTGATTTACAAGAGCATTTAGAGTTGTCCGTTTTTATTGACCTGATTTCATGTCTTCGTCGGCAGGTCCAGACCGCTGCCTGCTGAGGACGAGGAGGATGACTAATGAAGACCATGAATGAATCTGTTTGACTGTTGGTCCTGTCTGATTAGTGCCATTTTAATGTACATCTGTATATAATTTCTGCTGAATTTTGTATAGTTCATTAAACTTTTTAATTTTTTTTACATTAAGATTTGTGTCTGAAACTTGTTGCTTTTTAAGCTTTTTGCTTTGGTCTTTGACAGATAACATGAATAACGGGGAACATGATCTATTAATCTGATTATTTATTTTCTTAACACCAAGAGATCGTGATGATTTAGTTTTTTACTTGAGGCTGGAATCAGGACAGGAATCAATACTGATAAAAACAAAGTACTGACAGGATAATTTTCTCAATTAATAATTTGAGCTCTAAAACAAAGCTGGTGATGCTGGAGCGGTGATCGTTTATGTCTCAAAAGAGCAAACAGAATAATGTTAGAAAGTTCTAAAATTAAGAAACTAAAAAAAGTAAAAGTTTAAAAACATTTGTAACCAAAAATACTGTTTGAGTGATATGATTTTACCAGAGGCATGTCTGTCAGGCCTTTTGACTGAATGAAATGAAAAACTTGGACAACAGAGACCTTCACAAACAACTGAGTTTTTCCCTGGAGAAGAAATGAACAGAAACCAACATTTTGCTCGACCTTTGACCTCATGTGTCCAGGGCTGGTTGGTGTACTTAACTTCTTACTGATGTACATATATGTAACATCTTTTATTTCAGATTTTGATAGAAAATATGGCATATTTTAAAATATGACGCATTGTTTTTGATTAAACTGTTCAACAGTGAAAACGTGTATATATAGAAAAGACCCATCCTAAAACAGTTGTTTTAAAAACCTTTGTTTTGACCCAGTCTCCGCCTTCCCGGGATGTCCCGCTAATACATTGAAATAGACCTGCTGTTGTGTTCAGGAGCCCTACAGACTGATAATTTTCAGCAGATTTATTACACGAGCAGCACTTTAATAACACAAGTATCATCATCGATGCATCTCTTAACAAACCCTGGATATTTAACTACCACTGAATAGTTCATATAGCAGCTAGCTACCGCTTAGGAAGTTTTTTAATTGCAGTTATCCATTAGCTAACCGCCTTGTCGAGATGTTCGAACGTTAAAATCGAACGCCGCGGTATGTCGCCTACGGAAGCCCGCGCAGTCAGAATTCAGCTAACGCAGTAAGCAAACGAGTAAACGGTTAGAATACAGTAAGCACCGTTTTTATTTAGTCTCGTTTATCTCTTTAGCTTGCTGTGATTTGTCTATCACAGCAGTTAGCCCACTCAGGGTCTGTTTGTTTTACTTTTTCAGTTTTCCGGCTTGGCTAACTCCGCCCTGCTGCTCGTGTTTGTCTGCTGTCAGAAGTGATCAATCTTGTCAGTAATGGTTAAACAACCTTTGTGTGTGGTTAGCGACATTGTTAGCTATGGTCTTTGGAGTGATTTCAGGCGGGTTTAACCCGCTGTGAGCCGACTGAAGATGTCTGGCAGCGGCAGCGGCGGGTTTAGGTGGACGGTGGTCGTCCTGACCTGCCAACACAAAGACAGCGTTTATGCATTCCAGAGAGGTGAGGATCATCTGCTGCTAATATACCATCTTTGAGCTTTCAATTTTTCCTCTGCAGTTACACGTATCAGCCTGAAGATGGCGCTGATGAACAGAAAATCAGTAAAGGGTCAAACTCAATGAATTTATTTATTTTTTCATCACCATATAACTAAAGCGCTGCATTTAAGGAACACTTTGAGATACTAGAAATGATTGTACATTATGTACGACTTTAACTTTTGAATTCAGGATTTCTGCCTTTAGCACAACATTTCTCTACTGTACTAATGCTGCTTTTATTTAAATTGAAGGTCTATTTAAAAAAAAAAAAAAAAGATTAAAATATAATGCAGTTTAGTAGGTGGCCTGATGCTGTGTTACTACACAGCATCAGGATAACAAAAGTAACATTTAAAAACATTAGTAGACTGTTATAAACAGTGTGTGTGTGTGTTACAGAGCTGGAGCTCCGACAGCAGCGTGGCTCTCTCTCTCAGGGTGCGTTGGTTTTGACTGTGAGGGACCGCCAGGAGCCTCTGGGCAGTGGAGGGGCGACACTGAACGCTCTGCTGGTGGCTGCTGAACACCTGAGCAGCAGAGCGGGACACACTGTGAGTCCACACACCTCTGACTGTTCAGACCAACACTTTACGATCGTTTAATCTGCAGATTATTTGATTAATTAAATGTTTTGTCTGAATTAAAAAAAAGGAAATTCTAATTCCACAGGTTGTTGAGTCCAAGGTCTAAATGACTAATAGGTCCAAAAGTTTTAATGTACAGACAAAAAACAAACCGATCAAGGCAGCAGCAGAGCAGCAGCTCCTGTGTCCTGAGAGCTTAAATCAGTGTTTTTCTGAATGGAGTCTGGTGTGTGTGCAGAGAGCGATGTAACGTCTGTGTGTGGTTAAAACAATCATCTTCCTCTGTAACAAAAAGGTCTATCTCTGTAGGGATCCTTTCTGTCATGTTGTCACACACTTAGAATAACAATCTGAGCCTGTCAGTGGAAACAACAAGAACTGTTAGTGGACGACCTTTGATCAGGCGAAGGATTACCTCTAAATGTAATAACTGAACGACAGTGCCTTTGGACCTCTGAATAATAATTCTCAGGCATTTTGTTGCTCAGGTGGTGACAGCTGACGTCCTGGATGATGCTCACATCCTCATCCTCCACACCGTGAGTCCACCAGCAGCTGTTTTCCTTCTGCAGGCGTAGTTCAGTTTTTTTCAGTGTGTGTGTGTGTGTGTGTGTGTGTGTGTGTGTGTGTGTGTGTTTTCCTCCTGCAGGGTCGTGATTTCCCTTGGAGCTCCTGCAGCCGAGCGTTCTGCTGGCTGCCTGCAGAGAGACCGCAGCAGAGGGTCCAGGCTCCGGTCTGCTGCCTGGACCTGCTGCTGGACTGCCTCACTAACCAGGTCTGCTGCTTCAATGATGGCATACTTCTATGTGTTGTACACATCTTACAGAGGGAGCCATACAGTTTGTAATCATACAGTCATACATCGTGACATACTGACAACATGCAAAAAGATGACACTTTACCCATTAATCAAAGTCTAAGGCTTAGAGTGATGCAGCATTAGGGGCGTGGCCTCTTTGAGTGACAGCTGGGAGCTGCTAGCTGTCTGCTAGGTGTCCCCTCAGCTAACTCAGTCACTGAACGTAACCTCTGTGTGTGCGCTTTATTGGACTAACAGACCGTCCAACACGTCTCACACACTGTTTCTACACTTATTTAAATGTTAGCACTGATTAGCAGCTACCTGTGTCTGTGCTCATCATACCTGGACTGTTAGCCAGATTAAGAGCCAGCTAATGAATTAGCCATGTGCATATCTTTATATCTCGGATAACTTAGCATTTTCTGACATCTCGCTCCTCTACAGCTCCACCCTCTCGCCCAAATATGGTCACTTCTACTTCCACTTTTTCATTCACTCCATAATACACTGAATCAAACTGTTATCAGCACTCTGTATATAGTAGAGGTTTAAAGGGGAGCAGGATGTGGTGTAGCTTCTATCACAAACTGTTTTACTTCAATTTAACATCATTTAAACTTCTCTTTTTCTCTTGTTGATGATCAGATTTGTCCTGGTTCTCCTCCCGGTGTTTGGGTCTGCAGCACTGACATGATCCTCACCCTCCCTCCTGACTTTGGTTTGTGTCTCAGCTGTCACTGATAAACTATCACTGCAGACACTTTACACTGTTACACAACATGTTGTTAAAGTAGAGCGACTGAACATCATGTTTTCTGTTAAGCTGGCAGGTGTCTGTGTGTACATGTGACATGTACAGGTATTTATTCAGCTCATGTTTGACAGGAAATACTTATACTCCACATTAATGCTTAAACTCACTGACAGTTAACAGTTAACCCTTCATACTCTAAAGTTTGTTTCTCACTGCTTCCTCAGATTGTCCTGAATGTTCATTGTTCAGAAGATCAACACACAGCTGTTTGTTCTTATTTTGGTTAGATAAACTTTAAACGAACGATGGGTGGAGACATTAAAGCTCCTTTTTAGCTGGTAATGAAACAGACTGAAATTTCTTGTGATGTCTGTATCTGACCTACAAAAGCAAACCAGACCATCAGCGACAACAGTGAGGGGGGGGGGGGGTGATACATGAGACTGTTAAAGAAAGAAGCACCACTTCAGCATGAACAGGACAACATCATGTCCACAGGGGGCGCCAACATCAACACAAACCCAAAGTTGCTCACAGGAGCTTTAAGTTTACAACTTTAACAAGCAGAAACAGTCATGCTGTCTCACGTGAAACCAGGTGCTGTATCTATCAGAGCAGTGAGCCAATCAGAATCGAGTATTCACTGTAATATAATTTAGATTTAAGTATCAATAATTAGTAAGTTTTGTTAACTTCCTGATGTGTGTGTGTCAGTTTTGTCCTGGGAAGGTTTCTCAGGTGTTCGTGTGTTGGCGTTACCTGGAGACGTCTCCTATGCAGCCGATCACGGCGTCTACCTGTCCGACCAGCAGGTGCTCCATAAACTCTTTTACACTGATCTCTATTTTAGTCATATTTGACTCTGTTTACTTCTGAGTGGGACTGAGGGTGCGTTTGTTTTGTCTCTCAGGGTCAGGTGAAGGACATCATCTACAAGGGAACAAAGGAGCAGATTCAGCGAGCTGTGATGCCTGATGGGAAAGTGCCACTGGTGCGTCCACGTGTCTTACCAGTGTAGCAAAATCAAACACACCTTGTGACCAGTGAAGAGCGTGTCGTCGTGGTGATCTCAAGCTGTCTGAACTTCGCCGCGTTCATGTCAAACTATCTGAACATCGAAACACTTTAAGGACAGAAACCAGTTTTTTCTGGATTAAAAGAAATTAACCCTTTAAAGAGTTTTTAGAAAGTAGTTGTTATTAATGAAACCAGTGGCCGTTGAATAAACTCCGAGATGTCAGAAGAAGTTAACTTCGTTTGTTGTTGTTGATACTGAAGTTAGTATCTTAGCTCTAGTTAGCTGGTGAACTCATTTGGCAAGCTAGACACCTGACACATCCACCCAGCTCATGTTAAACCAGCGTTAATGTTAGTAAGCAACCTTAGCTTAGCGAGTAGCTGTGATTTTATCATTGTTAGCTGAAAAAGGGATCTGATGTTATCCTTGCTATGCTAACTAGCTAGCAATTCATCAAAGTTAGGGAGCAAGCTAACATTAGCTAGCATATCAAAAGTCTGATTTTGTCGATAGCAGACTCCATCAGGCAAACAAGACGGACATGTCGTCATTAAAGTGACATTATTATCAGTTGTTAAATTGGGCAGAATGAAGTGAGTAAATACAAATGTAATGTAAATGTAAATTGCTTTAATTGGAACCTTAATTTAACACGTTCCTTAACTTGATAATAAGAAAACGATCTGACTTTGTATCACACTCATACGACATCATCTGTCTGTGTGCAGGTGTCAGGCCCGGTCTTCTTCAGCAGGTCTGTCTCAGAGAAGTTACTGCAGACTCATGTCACCCCTCCTCTGGATGGCTGCACCTACCTGGGCCTGGACTCTGGAGCTCCGCCCCTCCAGGTACCTGCTTCTCCTCTTCCTGTCCGAACATTTAGAAACAAACTTCCAAACAGTTAATTTATTCCAGTTTTCTTTGCTCAGATCTCTTTGTTCCTGGACGTGTTGAAGTGTCTCTGCTCAGATCTGACTCAGGATCAGTTTGTGAGCGAGGCGAGAGCTGGCTGCAGTCCTGCTGTCGGACCACAGGGGGCGGCGGTGAGGAGCGGCAGGACGGAGCTGTGGAAGATCCTGAGAGGGACTCTGCTCAGTCTGGGTGGGTGTCTCTCTCTGAACCAGCGACTACTACTTCTCGTCAAGGTGTTTATCTGACTATTGCTTCCTTTTATACCTGCAGTGTACATCCCCGGCGGACGCTACGATTATCTGACTCCCTCTGGAAAGCAGCATGTAGAGCGACTGAGCTGTGATTTGAAGAACAGAAACACTCTGTCCCACATCCAGGTGACACTTCCTGTTCCTGAATCGTCATCAAAATGTGCCACCGCATTCTCACTTACTGAAACGAGCTTCCTGTTTCCCCTCAGAGAGAGAGCGAGGTGAACCAAGGAGGTCGAGTGATTAACAGCGTTCTGGAGGGAGACGTTGCAGTGCGGACCGGAGCTGTGGTGCAACACTGCCACCTACAGGTCTGGAGTTAACTGCTGCTGTTCAGTCAGGTAATGCAGCTTTAAGTTTTGACCCCCGTTATGACCTTTGACCTCTCCACCAGGGTCCTCTACACGTCTCGTCAGGTTGTTTACTGTCAGGTCTCGAGTTGTCAACATCACAACATATCAGGCAGTTGGCGCTTGCTGATGACATCATCATCCAGGGACACCGCATCGAGCTGGGGGAGCTGAAGCTGAACGTGTACACGGTGATGGGAGCGAAGGACGCCCTGCAGGTACGGAACACAAAGCAACCACAGAAAGACAAAGAAAAGATAAACAAGTCATAAGAAATTACATTTGGAAAATTCTGATCATTTAATGTGAAAATATTTCATGTTTGTAGACGTTAAAAATCACAACAGAGAGAATTATCACCAACCAAAGTCAGAAACTAAAGTGATAGATATAAACCTTCTGTCTGTCCTCCTCCTCCTCCTCCTCCTCCTCCTCCTCCTCCTACTCAGGCATCCTCTGATGAAAGCAGCGCCTCCTTCCTCAACCAGAAATGGAGCTCCTTCTACAGCAGAACAGGAATCCAGTAAGACTCTGCTCACCACCTGACCTTTGACCTTTTAAAGATTATTTTTTAGATTCTTACTTGTGGTTTAATTCCTCTTTAAACTTATTCTCACCTCTCCGCATCTCTCTCCTCTCCTCTCTTCTTCTATCCCCTTCTCTCCTCTTAGGCCGGAGGAGTTGTGGGTCAGAGGAGAACAGCGCTCCCTCCTAGAGGCTCGTCTCTTCCCGGTCCTCCACCCCAGAGGGGGCGCTGTGGGTCTGGAGGGAGGTGTCGGCTGGCTGTTGGGGGGAGGCGGTCGTCTGCGGGGTTGGAGGGAGTCATGGAGGCTCTCTTTAAAGGAGGTGATGTCACTCACACATCAGGAGGCGGAGTTGAAGTGGAGGGAGGAGTTACTGTTCCTGGCAGGAAGGCGGAGAGTTACTGATGCCCTGAGGAGGCGCACAGACGTCTGCCTGCTGCCTTGCTTCAGGGCGGCGGTGCTGGGGGGCCAGCAGGGGGCGCTGCTGGAGACACTCGACAGCAGTGAGTCACAACACGATCATACTGTTTTTTTTATACAGCAGTTTTTAAAAAACAAGCCAAAGTTTCTTTCTCGTCTGTTTTCAGTTGCAGCAGGAAGTGGGGAGCAGGGGGCGGAGTCAGGGGCGGAGCTAGGCGTGGCGGCTCGTTGCCTCTCTTGTATTGCTGATGTGTTAGTGTGCATGGCGGGGGGGAGGGGCGGCCTGAGAAGCGGACCAGCTGCAAACGAGGCCTGGAGCTCCGCCTACTTCCTGTTAGAGGAGGGTAACCTGAGGGGCGGGGTCCGTGCCCTGGCTACGCAGAGAGCTCATTGGCTCAGCAGGTGAGCTTCAGTCTTTGTCTTCACATTGAGTGCTCTCCTGCAGGTCGGTGGATGACGCTCTGTTTATGTCTGTGACCGCCCCCTGCAGGCCGGACCTGCTGGTTCGGGCCGCACGGCACTACGAGGGCGCCGGTCAGGTGCTCCTACGACAAGCTGTGATGTCATCGCAGAGGTTCATCTCCATTGGTCAGGGTGAGGTCCCGCCCCTTGAGGAATGGCAGGAAGTAGAGTGTCCGGCAAGACTGGACTTGGCAGGTGGGTTGACTCTAGTGAAAAACAACTCTCAGAAACGTCCGAGTGTTAAAATAACTCAGAATAAATCTTTAAAACTGAACACAAATATAAGTAAACATTTTGTCCAGCTTTAATGTGATTTACAGTTAAACCTGACGTTGACTCTGATTGGTTGAACACATGTTATAAACACAGTGAACAGCAGCGTGTTTGTGTTCCAGGCGGCTGGAGCGACACTCCGCCCATCGCCTTCGAGCATGGCGGCTCTGTGACCAACGTTGCTGTGAAGGTTGATGGGAAGCGTCCTATTGGTGCCCGAGCCCGTCGCATCAGACAGCCCCGCCTCCTGCTTGTCAGTTACACTGGGGGGCGGGACAGTAGGGTTTCCACGGAGACGGTGTGTGACAGCCTGGATGACCTGAGGGACCACTGTCAGCCTCACGCACCTGGTGGGGGATTGTTATAAGTTAACCCAAATAAACAGGATTCATAAGATGTATATTAATGTGTGTGTGTGTGTGTGTGTGTTACAGGAGCCCTGCTGAAGGCTGTGTGTGTTTGCAGCGGTCTGGTGACTCTCTCCTCCCAGCATCCTCTGGGGGACCAGCTGATGGAGCGGTGGGGCGGCGGGGTGGAGCTCCACAGCTGGTCGGTGCTGCCCACTGGATCAGGCCTGGGTGGGTGATGGTTTCATGTTTCAGCTGCTGATTTTCCTTTGAATACATTTTTCTACTTTGAACACTTTAAAACCCCAAAATGTTCCTGATTTTACTTCCATACTTTTACTAAAGTAACAGAGGGTTTTACATTTTTTTAGTACTGCAGGAGAGAGCCTCAGTAATGCTGCCTGTGGTACTGCTCTAGCTTAGTTTAGCATAAAGTCTGGAAACAGCTAGCTTAGCTCTGCCAAAGGAAACTCAGTGTTACTAAATCAACATTTTAAATACTTTTATAGTTTTGGTACTTTTACTTAAACAAAGGATCTGATTACTTCCTCGCACAGATGCTCAGGCAACAGATGTTGAGTTTTTGTCCTGCAGGTACCAGCAGCATCCTGGCGGGGGCGCTGTTAGCTGCAGTCTACAGGTGTACCGGTCAAACCTACAACACAGACTCCCTCATTCACGCTGTCCTCTACCTGGAACAGATTCTCACCACAGGTGGATCTTTAGTCTACAGTTGTTCTTTACTTTGTTTGGAGTCGATCAGAGAAGTAAGTGAGAACAAGCTCAGTCTTCTTCTTCTCCTCCTGCAGGTGGAGGCTGGCAGGATCAGGTCGGAGGTCTGGTGGGGGGAGTGAAGGTGGGACGTTCCAGAGCGTCTCTGCCCCTGCAGGTGGAGGTGGAACGTCTCCATCCTCCACAGGACTTCCTGGTTTCTCTGGAGCAGCACCTACTGCTGGTGTACACGGGAAAAACACGCCTGGCTCGCAATCTGCTGCAGGTCTGTCCCTCTGTCTGTCTGTCTGTCTGTCTGTCTGTCTGTCCCTCTGTCTGTCTGTCTGTCCCTCTGTCTGTCTGTCCGTCTGTCTGTCTGTCTGTCCCTCTGTCTGTCCCTCTGTCTGTCCGTCTGTCTGTCCCTCTGTCTGTCTGTCTGTCTGTCCGTCTGTCTGTCCCTCTGTCTGTCTGTCTGTCTGTCCCTCTGTCTGTCCGTCTGTCTGTCTGTCTGTCTGTCTGTCTGTCTGTCTGTCCCTCTGTCTGTCTGTCTGTCTGTCTGTCCCTCTGTCTGTCCCTCTGTCTGTCCGTCTGTCTGTCCCTCTGTCTGTCTGTCTGTCTGTCTGTCTGTCTGTCTGTTGTCTCACTGGGCTTGTTAACATGAAGCTCAGAAGACGTTACATCGCTCTCTGCAAACACACCAGACTCTATTCATAAAAACAGTGATTTTACCTCGAGGGCTTCTTAACCACTTCCTGCACAAAGAGAGGAGCAGCTCGTTGATGGACAGAATAAAACTAACTGTGAATAGTTATGATGACGAAGATGATGATGATGGTGTTGTTGACTTTGTCTGCAGGATGTGGTTCGTAGCTGGTACAGTCGTCTGCCCTCGATGGTCCAAAACGCCCAGCAGCTTGTGGCCAACTCAGAGGAGTGTGCCAGAGCCTGTTCAGACGGTGAGACCGTTCACATCTCATACTGACTCTCTCTGTATCTCTACTCTTATCCTACATCTCCCAGAATCCCCCAGTTTAGTTCAAAGGTGTTGAAAGGTTGAAATCCGCCTCTCCCTCAGGTTCTCTGTCCAGGCTGGGTCTGTGTCTGGCCCGCTCGTGGCAGCAGAAGAAGCTGATGGCTCCTGGATGTGAGCCGGCCTCGGTGAGGACCATGATGGAGGCTCTGAGGCCGCTGGTCCTGGGTCAGAGCCTGGCCGGGGCCGGAGGGGGGGGCTTCCTGTACCTGCTGACCCGGGAGCCTCGACAGCAGGAGGCGGTGCTGCAGGTCCTCCACAACACACCGGTAAGCAACAGTCAATACATATACACGTTAGTGTTGTTAGATTATTAGTTATCAGTGTGGTCTTTAACTGAGTCGTTATAGTTCTTAAAATGCAAACACAGAGCAGCTCACAGGTGTAGTTCGGTCTGTTAACTGGCTGCTTTCTCACTGTGCTCATGGTCATTCATTGCTCCTGCGGGGGTTCCTGTGGTGTCTTTCAGGGTCTGGGGGACTTCAGTGTTCACTCAGTGGAGCTGGACACGGACGCCATTCAAGTCCTGCCACCTTCCTGAACACACACACGCGATTGTATTTGTACACTTGTGGGGACCACGTCGAACCACAACCATTAGGCTGATGTAGAACCAGGTGCAAACCTTTAACGGTCATTTGAAGTAGTGAGGAGCAACTAAAATGAGACGCTGGCAGATTGAAGGCATGTGAATCAGTTTTTAGCTCTTTGTTGTTCAAGAGAGTAACAGTTAAAGATGTTGTGAAACAGGTTAAAGATGATGCTGTTTTGTTTTCATTAAAATCCCATAAATGTTCCTGATTGCACATCAGCAGCTAATGTACAAATGTCAGTGTGGAGGGATCTTTTTTATTTTATGAATGATTTTTTTAAAAGAAGTTGCAGAATGTTCCTCAGTGCTCTGTCCAGTCTTTGATTACCAGTGTTAAAGTGTATTTATAGAAAACATCAGAATAAATCCTCAGAGACGATAAAAAGCTCTTCTGTGTGATTCATACAAATAAAATGTTACTGCATTTCCTCACACAACAGCGGGGACATTGTTTACCTCATCAGCAGAGGACACCGCGCAGGCTTTTATTACACACAGAATGTATTTCCAGTTCTCTGTTAGATGACTTCATGTCGTCAAGACAAGAGAGAGAGAGAGAGAGAGAGAGGGAGAGAGAGAAAGAGAGAGAGAGAGAGAGAGACAGAGAGAGAAAGAGAGAGAGAGAGACAGGGAGAGACAGAGACAGAGAGAGAGAGAGAGACAGAGAGAGAAAGAGAGAGAGAGAGAGAGAGACAGAGAGAGACAGGGAGAGACAGAGACAGAGAGAGAGAGAGAGAGACTGTTTATTATCAACATCACCTGAACCTGACTTTGGTTTGGTTTCTGCACTTCACCACTTTTTACTTTGGTCATCATCACATCAGGTAAGTAGTTTGGAATTACAGCTCCCTGAAACCTGTGAACACGTTAAAGAGATGTTTGTCTGTATCTGTGCGTCTTCACAGCAGGACAGAGATGATTAAATAATATCACTGAATGTAACAAAGAAGTTTATTTTCATGTTAGTGGATGTGAGAAGGAATAACCTTTTTAATGATGTATCTATGCCACGGTTATGTTGATAGTGAATACTTCATACTTTTATTATTCTACTGTTCCATTATCAAAACTAATGACAACCGTAAATCACATGTTGACAGAGAGTCATTTCTTCTTGGTCTGAAGATCTGCAGTAAAAAGGAAAAGTAAAAAATACAACAAAGTAAAAGTACGATTTTTGTGTGTTTGGTAAACTTTAAGTTTTAAACATTTTGTCATTTGGAAAAGGTAAAACACCCTTTGAGTTCACACCTCTTCGTGTTCCTGTAAATCTATTTATGATTTAAGTTCTTAGTGATCATAAAAAGCATCTTATGTTCAAAGTAAACATTCAGCATAAAAGAGAAAGAGGCAGCTTCAGTCCAAACACATCGATCAGCATCAGCCTGTTAAAAATGTCCACTGACAGAGCTGTGATGTCATTACACCAACAGGCCAATCCGCTGTCTTCATTTCCCGGCAACCACAGACAGCTGGTCTCTGATGCGTCCCAGGCCGTCCAGTATGGTGTCCAGAGACTCTCGACTCAGCTCCACCGTCACCGCTGAAACCGAGTCACCGCCTGCTGAGGGATCCTCCATCTGAAACACAAGTCACAAACTCATGACCCCGAACAGCATCAGGAGCATCAGTGACTCAATGAACAGCATCAGGAGCATCAGTGACTCAATGAACAGCATCAGGAGCATCAGTGACTCAATGAACAGCATCAGGAGCATCACTGACTCAATGAACAGCATCAGGAGCATCAGTGACTCAATGAACAGCATCAGGAGCATCAGTGACTCAATGAACAGCATCAGGAGCATCACTGACTCAATGAACAGCATCGGGAGCATCAGTGACTCAATGAACAGCATCAGGAGCATCACTGACTCAATGAACATCATGCTGTGTTGAAGAAGACTTGAAACTAGAGACTGAGACCATAAACTCATCAGAAACATGTTTACTGAGGGAATACATCAGGAGAGGAGGAGGAGCATTTTCTCATAGACTTCTATAGGAGCACACTTGTTTTAAAACAGTGGAGTTGACCCCTGCTAAATAAAAAACAGTCTGTGTTGTAGAAAAGAAAGAAGGTCATGACATGACACGTGTTTAGGTTGGTACTCACCTTGAGCTGAACCAGGCAGGTCGGGACCGACATACGACTAACCGAGTCTGAGCCGGTCACCATGTCGACTCTCCAGTCCAACTCCTTCAGCTGGGGGAGAGAGACTACACGCACGCACGCACGCACGCACGCACGCACGCACGCACGCACGCACACACACACACACACACACACACACACACACACACACACACACACACACACACACACACACACACACACACACACACACACACACACACACACAGTTTAGAGCCGATTGCACACACATATACAACTAGCAGAAGTTAATAAAGACGTGAATGTGGGATGGACTCACTCTGATTACTGAGTGCTTCTGTTCTCCATGTCGCACTGAAAACATCAGAGGAAGACGAGTGATGTCACTACAGTCTTTCATTACATCATATTCAGCCAACCAGTAGGAGTCCGTAGAGCTTTATTTTACACATATGCAATGTCTGATAGGCAGGTTTCAGAAATACATATGTGATATGTTATTAATTAGAGCAAAATGAGGAAAAGTTTAACATGTTGAATTTGTTGAAAGGTGAGAACACTATCCTACAAACATGGACGGTAAAGTTTCTGATACAAAAAGGAACTATGAAAGAATACTAAGAGATTAAAAGTTGTCTTTTTAAATCATTTCCTGCCACAGACGACACGAGGCATTAATGCAGTTTTTACAGCTGTTTTAAATCCAACAGTGTCTGACCTGTTCTCCAGCAGGATCTTGGTGATCAGGTTCTTCAGACTGGAGTGGAAAGATTCGGGGAACAGAGCGAGGATCTGCTCCGGAGAGCTGAGGTTGTAGAAGAGGACGTGATGAGAGAGAACGTGGAGAGACTTGACCAGCTGGGGGAGGACACGGAGAAGTTTGAGGTACGTTTGCTTTAAAGTCCAAAATCTAAAATCAAAGGTCGTCCACTAAAAGTTCTTGTTGTTTCCACTGACAGGCTCAGATTGTTATTCTAAGTGTGTGACAACATGACAGAAAGGATCCCTACAGAGATAGACCTTTTTGTTACAGAGGAAGATGATTGTTTTAACCACACACAGACGTTACATCGCTCTCTGCACACACACCAGACTCCATTCAGAAAAACACTGATTTTCCCTTGTGAATTGTAAATCATGTAAATTACTGTTGTACTGCTGCCTCAATCTGTTAATGTATTTGTGTTATTGTGGGATTTTTGCAGCTTTAGACCAGAAACACCCGAGTCCAAAAAATGTAAATAGGATACCTGGGGTATGAGTTCCCCTTTCACATTAAACAGGCTGTAAGAATGTTACTGATCATGCTCAGAAAACTTTTGTTCATCGGAGCGACGGTTTATTAGTGGTGGCGTAAAGTCTAAAATGTTCCAGTCTGAATCTTCCAGGTATCAAGATTCCCAAACTTAATTTGTTTATTGTGTGAACAAACATCCAGGTGTTTGTGTTACCTGAGCAGCCTGAGCTGCAGGGATGCTGAGTGTGGCTGCTGTGGTCTCTGTCAGCTGGCGACTGGGACCTCTGTGACTCTGAACACAAACATCCCTCACTGCGTCTTTAGACGGAGCCTCAGGAGACAAACAGCAGCTCAGAGTCAACAACAACAAAACTACATCATTATGAGAACAGTTGGAGGCGCTGTGGCCATGTGACCGTCCATCAGCTTCTCACAAGTGAAGATTTTTTTAGTCTCTATTCAAAACCGATCTTTGTTTGCTTTTGGACAGTTTGGGCATTACAGTTTAAATGTATGCCTGCATTTATTACAAATGCATTTTTACATAGCTGACAAACAGGGCTGTTTTTCTGAGCTCATGAAAAGACACATATGGTGATATTGTAGAATATGAAACACTGCTGTAGATTAAACTATCCAACAGTATATAAAGTAACGAAATGCATTAATGCAGAATTAATATTAACCTGAACACATCACGTTATAGTAACACACTGCCTGTGCTTGTATAAATTAAGTTTATGCTTCGTTACATCCTCTTTTAATGCAAAATTAAACTGAAGAGACACTGATGCTAGCAGGCTAACGTTTGCTAGCAGGCTAACGTTTCTAAAGTTTGTTGCGACATTAATAAAACTATAAAAAGAGAAACAACAGGTGTGGTTTCAGTTTAAAAAGTGTCGATTGATAATCCGTATCAATACCTTCAGAAGAAGCTGTAAGTTGTTGAAATGTTCGCTGGAGATAGCGGTAGCCATGTTGACATGTGACGTTAAATTGTAGTCATGTGACAGACGGATAGCGCTACTGCTAATGGGAAATGAAGTTCATTCATTTAAGGAACCTAAAAGCAGATGGAAATAACGGAAGTAGAAAATAGTTAAATTACACCCTTTAAATAAGACAGACCATAGTAAAAATACAACAATGCAAATGAATTGTATTTAATGTAACTCAAACGGCCTTAAACATTTTAGAACCTATAAAGTAAAAAATATAAATCCCAAAATACATAACATAATACACAAACATACAAAAAAACAAAAAACATTTATAGCTTATCAAAACATCTACATATAGCTGCATGTATGACTACAACTGTAAAATTATATGCCCTTTATGCCGAAATATAAAAGCGTGGTCCCGGAGGCAGCAGCCGGCGGGGCGGAACAGCTCGCTGGTCTCTGCGGGGGACAGAGCATCTCAGACGGGATGGAGCCTGTCGCTTCCCGGCGGCACTTCGAGTGACCCTCGTCTGGTTGGTGTTTGTGTGTCCGGTCCTCCGGGGGAAGATGTCTGTCTCCGGGATGAAGAAGCAGCTGCACAAAGCCAGCCAGGTAACCGGGATGAACCGAGCCGAGGCGGGTTAAATCGGGTCCATGTTTATTCCATAGTTTCTACAGGGGGTGGGATTAATGTCGGCTGAATATTCAGTTCAGTCTGTCCTCTGTGGTTTCACTGCGACACAGGGCCTGCTGTACTCATGTATGACATCATATTTAATCAATATGCCTCATATCTATCCATCAGGCCAAACAGACTTTAATCATAAATGATAATATGTCATTTTTACACGTGATTTATGTTTCTATCAGCAAACCTGCCCTGTTTGGCTATCTGATGTTAGCATAGTGCTGTTGTTGTTTAGCACATCAGTCCGACTGATAGTCTACTGCAGTCACTACCAACACTGCTGGTACTACCATAACGACTACTAACTCTCCTAATGTTACTGTAAAGCTACTGGTCAGGTAATACTACTACTGCGACTGCACTACTCCTTCAGTACACTAACTGTCTTTAACAAGAAGCCCGGTATTCAAAATGTAGTTTAAGTAAAGTAATGTTATCAAAATAAAATGCAATGAAAGTAAGAGTTAAAATAAACCAATATAAGAGTCAACAGTTAATCTATTCTATTATGTGTTTATTATTAAGTTTGCTCTGTAAAAGCTGTATAATGTGCTGTTAAAATGTGCATTAAGTTAAGTCAGAGGAGAAGTAGCACACTTTAAAAATACTGTAAGTATTTGCAACAAAATGTACTGAAAGCATAAAAAGTAAAAGTACACATTAGGCAGAATGATCCCTGATTCTTATGATATTATATTATAAAATGATTGGATCATTATAGTTAACAGATTACCTTAGGCACTTTAAAATGCACTTGGTAGGCTAGTATATTACAGTGCATTTAACTTCATGAAGTATTTTTGTATTTAAAATCTTTATGTACAGAATAACTTATAGCTTTAGAAAATCAAGGTATTTCTTTGCAATATTTTATATGAAAGTTAGCACAGTCCGAATTTAATCCATCATATAATTAAAATACTAAAGTAAAGAACAAATAACTCTAAATATCTACTTTGAGTAAAATTACTTTGTTACCTTCAATAAAAAAAAAATACAATTTAAAACAACCTCATAAAATTTTATGACAAGTATCTGAGTACAAGTACTGTTCAGCACTGCTAAAATCTAGCACGTTGTCTGCTCTAGTATCCTACCTCTGCTGTGACTGCTGTGATTGTATTTGTGCCTTTGAAGTACTAACTATAACTACGGCTGATGTTACTTCCTGCAGCTGCTGAACGAGAGGCTGATGGGAGCTGAAGGAACAAAGATGGATGAAGACTTCCTGAAGATGGAGAAGGTAAAAACTGACTGTATATTAAATATAAGTATGACACAGAGACCTGCATGTGATCCGAACTGACGGCCTCCTCTGTGTCTCTTTCAGAGTGTTGTCATCATCAACTCTCTGCTGGTCGAGCTGCTGTCCAAAACTACTGAGTTCCTCCAACCAAACCCAGGTACTGAGAAAAACTACGGTTTTAAAAGCAACACGACAGCTGCTGATTCTTCTGTCAGTATATACAGTATGTACATGTACACGTGTTTGTGTTTCCACAGCCTACAGAGCCAAACTGAGCATGCTCAACACCATGTCCAGGATCCGAGGACAGGGTCGGTCGGAGGGTTACCCGCAGACAGAGGGTATGCTGGGAGAATGCATGCTGCAGTACGGCCAGGAGCTCGGAGCAGCCTCTGAGTTTGGTACGACTTTGTCCTCACAGTGCTTCAGAGTGGAGTGTTAATGCACAGCAGTTTATTAACACAGGGAATAATCAGTTGATCAGCAGTCTGCCCAAAAGAAATGTGCAAACTTTAACAGAACAGGAAGAGGTTTATACTTCTGACTCTCTTTTGTTCCTCCTCCTCTTGTCGCTCCTCCGTGCAGGCGGCGCTCTCTCCGGTGTGGGTGAAGCTCTGCAGCAGGTCGCTCAGGCCCGGGATGCTCTGGACGTCAACGCCAAACGCACCTTCATCGACCCACTGCAGGAGCTGCACAACACAGAGCTGAAGGAGATCAGGGTCAGATACAGAGATACTTTATTATCAGTGCATACCAAATACACAACGAAGTTAGCAGCATACGAATGTGTATATGCACCTGTACACATGCATAGAGATAAGATAAGATAGAACTTTAATCCAGAAGGAAATCCTCGTGTCGGATTGCTCAGTGAGATTAAAAGACATTTTGTGTTATAAGCGGGAGTATGTTCCGATTGAATGATTGGAATGATGCTGGAAAACCAGTAACAGTAGAATATCTTTAACAAATCTTCAATAACCAGGTCTGTGCTTCTGGTCTCTGTTCTGGTTGGGTCCTCAGTACCAGCTGAAGAAGCTGAACGGTCGCCGGCTGGACTTCGACTACAAGAGGAGGCGAAGAGGGAAAGTCCCCACAGAGGAGGTGCGACAGGCCTTGGACAAGTTCCTCACCTCCAAGGAGCAGGCGGAGAGGAGCATGTTTGTCCTGCTGCAGAGCGACGTGAGTCCCACAGTTATTACTTTTTAATAAAGTTAATTTCAAAGAAGAAAAAAACTCATTTCATTTACTGGATATTTGTGGAGATTTGATAAAACTCTCCGGATGTTTTGGGTCTGTTTAAGGGCTTCATTACATCCTCCAGGCCGAAGGTCATGGGGTGCTGTTTCAGTGCTGCGTCTTTTCTGATTTGAGGAGGAGAATTAGTCGTTCTGTGAGGACAAAACTGCAGATCTTTAAGTCTTTGGAGGGTTAGGATTAATAACTGTGACATCTGAAAGTGGATCAAACTCCCACTCGTCACACTTTGCAGCAGATCCTGACTCACAGGTGTCTTCGTGTTTCCTTCTGCAGGTGGATCAGCTCCGTCCCCTGGCGGCTCTGGTCTCTGAACTGTTGGACTTTCACCGCAACGCCCACCGCATCCTGCTCGGTCTCCATGGAAACCTGCAGGCAAGGTGAGTCAACACCTGTCACAGTATCATTAACTTGCCGTCAATAAAGTTCAACATTCTGTCAAACATTTGTCGTCATGTGCTGAGCTACATTCACTGGCCTCTTCTCTCAGGATGATCCACTTTTCATTTAGCGCCATCATCAGGTCAACATGTGAATGTGTCTCATGCTTTTTATAACAGCTGCAGAACTACAGACAGTCCCATCATTCTCTTCCTCTGTTGGCCTCTCTGTTTACTTCTTAATCTTAGCATGCTGCGCTGCGCGTGCTGATGTTAACATTAAGCTCACAGAATCACCTTGCTCACGCTGTAAGTGCAGCATCACTGAGCTTCTTGTGTTAATGCTTAATCTATGTTGGACGCCAGGCTGACGGCTGCCTCTAACAGACCAGAGCGACGGTTCAGACCCAAAAAGATCCGAATCAGAAGTGAACACAACGGCAGCCTCGGATTTTACCACCAGCCGTCTCTCACGTCTACAGTTTCCTCAGGTTACTACCGTTTAAAACATCATCTCACGGTGATATTTCTCTGGAGTAAAACATTTTGTCAAATCTTTAACCACTGTTGTGTATTTCCACACATCTCTGTGACAGACGAGTTCACAGTGTTATCTTCCAGACCCGGCAGCCCCATCTCCTGTTACGGTAAGAAAACTCTGGCATCCGTAAATAAAGATGAGAGTTATGTTTTGAGGTGTTTCAAATAATCACTTTGAGTTTTACAAGAGAAAAAAAGATGAAGAGAAATTGGTTGGTTCTCTGATGAAGAGACCAGGACTCTCTCCAATCCAGCAGATGAACAGTCCCTAAAGCAGCCCCTCGGTTTATGATGCATATAAAAGTCTAAGTTTGTTGCCCTACTGAAAATGATTTTCCACAACTTATTCAGGTCGTAACATTTTTAACTTACCAGCCGTCTCTGCCAACAGTTAATAGACAATGACATCGTTTATTCAAGAGAGAAGGGATGAAAATGATTTCTTCTGCCTGCAGTGAAACAGGCTGCAACAAAATCCTTTGGGGCAAATGTGTCATAGTGCAGAGACACCAGACTCTGTTGACAAAAACACTAATTTTACGTTGCAGACCATGAAAGTTGTTAGTCTGCCGCTGCCTCAGTGATGCGTTTATTTGTGTTATTGTTTGTTAAACAAATATTTTTTGAATCCAGATAAATCATTTAAACACCAAAGCAACAAAATGACCCAAACAAACTGAGCGGTCAAGGCAGCAGCAGAGCAGCAGCTCCTGTGTCCTGTGAGCTTAAATCCCTGTTTTTCTGAATGGAGTCTGGTGTGTGTGCAGAGAGCGATGTAACGTCTGTGTGTGGTTAAAACAATCATCTTCCTCTGTAACAAAAAGGTCTATCTCTGTAGGGATCCTTTCTGTCATGTTGTCACACACTTAGAATAACAATCTGAGCCTGTCAGTGGAAACAACAAGAACTTTTAGTGGACGACCTTTGACCCATCAAGGATTATGTTGCAGCCATTACAGCCTGTTGAACACATCTACTGGAGACATTCACACACTTTGTTACCTGTGAGACATTTAGAGCCCAAAATATGTTAAAAAGGGCCCAGGTTTAAAAAATACTGAATTTCCCTTTTAAACATTTCCTCATAATGCCTTCTCTCTCTCTCTCTATATATATATCTCTCTCTCTCTCTCTCTCTCTCTGTATCTCTGTCTCTCTCTCTCTCTCTCTCTCTCTCTCTCTGTCTCTCTCTCTCTCTCTCTCTGTATCTCTCTCTCTCTCTCTCTCTCTCTCTCTGTGTCTGTCTTCTCTCTCTCTCTCTCTCTCTGTCTCTCTCTCTCTCTCTCTCCCTCACCCTCTCTCTCTCTCTCCCTGTATGTCTTGGTGTCTCTCACCCAGCTGACAGTAAGACGGTCCTGGATCAGCCTTGTTGTCGGGCAATGTACTCCTTCCACCCGAACCATGAGGGCGAGCTGGACTTCAATGAGGGCGACATCATCATCCTCACCAATCAGGTCGATGCGAACTGGTACGAGGGCACGCTCGGCAGCCAATCAGGACTGTTCCCCGTCAGCTACGTGGACGTGCTGGTGCCTCTGCCTTTACCATGAAAACATATAAAACAGAAAACATTAACTCCAGGCTGAATGTCGGCTCATACACGCTGATCTGATTCTGATCAGCAGCAGGACGATATGCAACTCTCAGCTTCTTTTTGCACTTTTTCACAATCAGCAGGCGACGAGTCTGCGTCACAGGAAAGGAAGGCCATGGTTTCTACTGCAGAGCACTTTAGTTCCTGATCTCATGTTACTTTACAACACCAGCCACTAAACAGAGCTCAGTCAGTAAAGACGACATTTTTAGACTCCAGTGTGTTTCCCTTTAAGACTTTTACCCTCATACCTGCACAAACCTGCTCCTGCCTTTCACATCACTGCACATTTATATCTGAGACTGTAACACACGAGAATGCAGCCACACACACGACATAGTTTTATAATGACGCTAGATAGAAATCACAAGTTAGTTATTCCATTATCTCTGGAAATTAGCTTCATTATCTTCAAACAACAGGATTACCAACCTCGTGACAACAAACAAAAATGAAAGCCGTGCTTGCAGATTTTTTATCTCAAAATCAGGGCTTCATTATTTCGATATCTTGGGTCAAAGAGCCTCATTATGTCCAGTTCAAGAATAAACAACAACAAAAGGTTGCTCAAGGTCACAGGTTAATTCTTTCATTATCTCAAGGTATCAAATAATATTTGTTATTAACGGAAACAATCTTTGGTTTTCTTGAGATAAGACGAATAATTGCCGTGTGATCTAAAAATAACAACAAAATATGTATTTGTAAACACGGCCCTTCTAGGCTTCCATAGAACCAACAGTATTAAACCATGTAAGTTTAGTTATAATCTGAATCTAACAGTGTGATGGATCATCACTGCTGTTTACTCTCAACTCTCCGTATGTAAAGAAGAGTTATTGTAATTAATCGGCACTTTAATCTGAAGCTTTATGAGACTCAGAAGTAAAATTATATTTGTGAAACAAAAAAAATGCTTCCTTTGACCTGAGACAGCGAACATGTTTGTTAACAAAGACGCTCAACTCAACAAAGGTCAGAGTCCCTTTAATTTGACTAAATGTTGAGATAAATATACATTATGATATATGATTACATAACAATCAAACAGAGTCATAGAGAGCTTACATGTTGCAGTGGAGGCCAGGGTATAATGCCTGCTTTATTATGAACACAAACTGTTAAGAACATAGCACACATTAACGGCCTTAATAGAGCTTCTGCATGCTTTGGTGGATTTAATGTGAAACAATAGAACTCAGAAAACAGATCTGAGGTAGATTATTGTTACAAACATCACTGCTGTTCTTAAAGGGACAGTACAACACGGTGGGGAACTGTTAATGATGGGTGTAAATTTAGTTTCAGTGCATCCTGTAAAGATACTTTAGGTGTGAGATGGGTTCATTTTAGCTCAGGTCAAAGACTAAAAACTTAAGTGAAACATGGTGGCACTGTTAAACTTAAAAATGGCTGAGGCTTTTAAAAGATGTAGTGCAGCAAAAAGTAAAATACTGCTGAGTATTTGTAGTAGAAGTACAAAGAAGCATAAGATGTAAATACTCAAGTTAAGTACAAGTACCTCAAAATTGTTCTTAGCAAAAGTCTCAAGTACTCCAATAAAAGCACCACTGGCTGTTCGAAGGTTAAGGCTAAGCTAGCAGTTTCCTCCTGTTTCCAGTCTTTGTGCTAAGCTAAGCTAAATCTGTTTCTCAAAATGTTGGACTGTCCCTTTAATATACAACGGTTGCAAACAATTTTAGTCAACATAAAACTACTGTTAATGTATAAATTAAATATTTGCTTTAAATTAGACTCCTGTAAATGATACTGTATTAAGTAAGTGCTGTTCTGGCTTAAATTAGACACTACTGTTGATTCTCCTGATCAGGTTTAACATGAAACCACATGAATGTAGTGAAACAATGTGTTTGTATTTGTACATTTGCTAAGATTATTTATAAATTAAATGTGTTTGATTTGAGACAAAAGTGACGACAGAGACTTGAGGAGGCACAGAAAACAGTTGATTTAGTTTCTCTCGTTCGGGACGACTGAGACTTGAGGAGGCACAGAAAACAGTTGATTTAGTTTCTCTCGTTCGGGACGACTGTCTGAAGGTTTATTCAGAAACAGATGCAGAATGATCTTAAAATATACTTTTTTTAATGTGTTTTTTAATCTTTAATCTCTGTTTGAATTATTTCAGCATTGACCAAAAACCTTCTAGTGGTTGGGGTATTAATGGAAGTTTAAATTCTGTTACATAATCAGCTTTAAAGGGAATTAAGGGATTTCCCTCGAATCCAGCCAAATGCAGGAAACGGAGACAAACAGATCGAGGATGACTCACTCTGCTTTGAAAGACTGTAAATCTATGAATGTGATTTAATATTTTGACTTTTCAGTTTTCAAACTGTCACATGCTGAAGTCTGTTTTTCCTCTGAACACAGATGTTTGCTGTACAAAATCAAGAATAACTGAAAATGTATTTCTGCAATAAATCTGCAATAAAAGTTTTCAGGTCTGATTTCTGCTTTTCTCTCCTCAGTGAGCAATCACGACTGAAATATAAGATCTTTGGATTTGAACACATGAAGTGGAGTCTCAACATTTACAGACAATCATCAAACAGATTATTTGTTTGACTTCATGCAATAAAGGACATTTGTAGCATCATCGATGACATAGATGATCATCATTCAATTGCCTTGATAAAGTAATTAATACCTAAAGCTAATAAAACACTGTGGAGTCATATTTACTTTCATTCAAAGAACAATATTTCCTTCTAAAATGTGGTGGAGCCAAAATATAAAGTAGCAAAACACAAAAATAAAAGTGCTTAATAATTGTACTTGACTAAATGTCCTATGTTATTTTCCAATACTAATGGCCACCTCCTCAATCCTTAGTAGAAAACAATGGAAACATTACTACCTGGATTTAATGTGAGTCTCAGGGAGTCATGAGAATCAGAATCAGCTTTATTGGTCAGGTATGTACACATACAAGGAATTTGACTCCAGTTTAACTTCGCTGTCTATGTACGAGCATTAAACATTAAATATTAAATATTAAACTAAAAACTAAAAACTACAAGCCTACATTAAACATTAAACTTATATGTACAAGCTACAAGAGACAATAGTGCATTGACGAAGAGTGCAAAGGCTGCTGAAATAATGTGAAAAATATATAGATATATGATTATGTTACAGATGAAATGAAGTAGATAGTTTTTCACTATTTACAGTAAACAGTGTGCATAGAGTCATGTCAGATGAGGGATGATATTAACATGATTAAAAGGTGTGTCCAATTTCATCAATCAATTTTAAACGTATCTTCAATTAATTATCATAATTAATTAACAATCGTGATAAAAGTGGTAGTAATAAATATTTGTAGTATTATTTGAATTATAATTATTAATATTAGTCTTATTTTTAGTAGTAGTACAAATAGTCGTAGTAGTAAAAGTAGAAGTAGTAGTCATAGCATAAATAGTAGTGCTTGTAGTTGTTGTTGTTGTAGTTCCGCCACCCGCCAGCAGAGGGCGCAGTCGCAGTAGGCTCCCTCTGTTCTTGACTTCCGCCTTTGCCTATAAACTTCCACCGGAAGTCTGCCTGTCCTCTTCTACCAGGCCGATCCAACATGGTGGGTGATTTTTCCATGTCTACCTGAGCAATCTGAACTAATCCGGCCGTTTTAAGCGTTTATATTGATCAGTTATCTCATCCGCTGAAATCGGAATGTTGATTGTTTCTTAAAATCCTTATATTGATGATAGATGAAACAAAAGGAGTGTTTTATTTGCAGTATTATAGCGGAGAGTTGATGCTAACGGAGGGAGGCGGAGTGAAGCTGCCTTCAGGCTGAATGAGCCACTTTTCTCATTTACGTTCAACGGTTTAAATTAACAGGAACAGCCAATTACAATTCCTTTTCTGTGTGTCTGTGTGCGGGCTGTAACACTGATGAAATTACCGGAAAATACATTTTACCTTATGTTAGCTTTGGTGGCTAAACCGGTTGTTAGCTTCCTTTGCAGAGAAGGCAGACAGCACTGCTGCTCCCGGAAGGTTTAGCTAGCTTACCGACCAGAACACCCTGAATACTGCTGTATAAAATATAGTTACTACCTGTTGAACAGGTGTCTTGACTCGATGATTTTTAAACTGCTGCTGAATCGTTTATTTTGCTTACCTGTAAAATAGTGTAATTTTTAAGTCATTTAACCTCTTTGAAGCGTCATCCTATTGATCCAAGGTTTTTAAAATATGTTGTCTGATTTTGCATTAGACGAAAATGTCTGGATCAGTATCTGACAAATTGAACTACCTGTACTTGAAAGATGAAAACTGAAGCTAGTGATTACTGTCTATGCAGGGTGAATTTTTGTGTTGGGACTTAAACTTGTCATTTGTGTTCTGCTTGCAGGGACGAGTCAGGACCAAGACGGTGAAAAAGGCCGCCAGGGTCATAATCGAGAAATACTACACCCGGCTGGGCAGCGACTTCCACACCAACAAGAGGGTGTGCGAGGAGATCGCCATCATCCCCAGCAAGAAGCTCCGCAACAAGATTGCCGGGTGAGTTCATCACCAGCTGGTTTCGTGTCTGCTGTCCTGTATCGAAAGTGATCATGGCGTCCTCGTCGCCAGGTCATTGATAGTACAGGAAGATGAACCTGCGAGCCTTTCCCGTGTTTGAAGGATGATCTGTTCCTGTCAGACCCTGGCGCTCTCAGACATTTACAGTGAATAATGTTGAGTCTTAACCGTCGCCAAGCATGCCATTTCTGAACCAGGTAACCTTTTTTACAAGCTGACTCCAATGTTCATGTTTCTGTGCAGTAATTATCAGGTCAGATAACGAGGTCAAACTTCTTTGACTTTTGGCATTTCAAGTTTAATTTGATGATAGATTGAATCAGGACACACATCTCCTGATGTTGCTAGAACTTCCATACAATGGCATTATCATGACAATAAGCTGGCAGCTCAATCATGCTGGTGCTTGTAGGCCCTTATAGATTACCTAACGGGTAAATGGTATCCCTGCTTAAAGTGCCACACATGCAGAGTCTAGAGATGCACGATATGTAAAGTTTAAACCGATGCCGATAATTAACTGCTTCTCATGGTCGATACCGATACAGATAACCGATAAGTTCATATTTTTATATTTAATATAATCTTTATACAATCTGCAGTTTGTGACCCTAGGAAAATAAAAAAAGTAAGAGTGATGAAAAACTAATATTTTAGTAGCTCTGGCTTAACTGTAACGGCAAACAGTCCTGGCTCTTCAAATGTTCATTTATTTTTTGTGCGAGTAAGGCACCACAATACTTCATCTACAATAAACAACTTTTGGATACACTTAGGATGTGTCATATCACACGCATAGCCAAGTAGTTGAAACAAAAATGTAATCAAAATAAAATCTACTGTGATTGCACACAGTGAATTTACGTGCATCTTAGTATATTAGGCTTTTCAAAACTTAAACTTCAGGCCTGTGGTCAGTTGCTATAGATTAAAAAAACAGCAGCAAAAGACATTTTACATATGAATTCTGTAAATCAAATGCACTGACATGTCAAATCACACAATTAAAACAAAAAGTGCATCCCTCAAGAAAAGGGTTAAATAACAAAATTCATATTCAAGTATTTTTTTCAAAACAAAGAAATGCATCTATTCAACCTTTAGTGCCTGAGGATGAGGTAAGTCTTCATCCAACCACTGAGACGTCAAGCTAAGCATACTGACCGCACTAACGTCAGAAGTCCAAATGTCCGTGGTGAAACTTATGTTTAGTCCGTTCTTGTCGATCAAATTATGAATGTGTGTGGCGACCAAATCGCACAAGGCAGGGAGGGACACTCCCGAGAAAAATCGGCGGCTTGGGAGGGTGCAACGTGCGAACACCCGGATCCTCTACCACAGAAAAAGGCTGGTCGTCAACCCTTTTCGCTGTCTCTAGAAAACTTTTTACAGTTTTCAAATGCCTGCTGAATGGGGACGTCCACGGTCCGTGTTGTTGTTTTAGCCTTAGCGCCAGTAGCTGCTGCCGCGGCTGCTTCATATTCTTTTAATAAAGCTTCGCCACGATGACGACCTTTCAGGTGATTCTTTCCTCCCCTCTGAATCCTCGCTGAACATGTTTTGCAAATAGCAAAGGTGTTGTCATCTGCTTCCTCCGAGAAGAACGAAACCAAGCTGGCAAAGACATGCTAGTGTTCTGCTGTCAGCGCAGTCAGCCAGACATGGGGCCAGCTTGCCTTGTGTCCTGCTTGTACAGCGCGGTAGATGACGTCACGAGCGCGTCACGGCCTGTTTTAAAGGCGCTAAATGTCCAGCAAGCAATTCCACCAGTTCCTTTACTTTATCGAATCTGTATCGGATTTAATCTGTTTATCGGAGCAATAAAAATGACGTCATTTCCCCCATATCGACCGATAATTTATCTGTCCGATAATTATCGTGCATCCCTAGCAGAGTCGTCGAGAGGGTCGGCACACGTCACATCTTGTTGTTGTGGTGTCATTTGTCTTCCTCCTCCGTGGTTGAGGCTGAAATACAGCCGTGCTGTGATCGCTGTTCTGTCTGGTGTTGACGTTGTGTCTCTGTCTCTGCAGGTATGTGACACATCTGATGAAGAGGATCCAGAGGGGTCCAGTCAGAGGAATCTCCATCAAACTGCAGGAGGAGGAGAGAGAGAGGAGGGATAACTACGTGCCAGAGGTCAGTGAACGCACCACCACAGTTTGATCAGTTGAGGCCTTTTCTTTGGAAAACCCTGCTGTGATGGAGGTCCTGGTGGTGTTTGTCTGATTAGCAGATTCATCAGGAATCATAGTAGTTATACTGGGCCGTGTGCAATTCCTTACAATGTGTAGTAAAGATGGGTAGAAGGATTCTGTACATTTCTGGACTAATTAAACCAGAATTCAGCAGAGCAGGAGTGGTGAGTGTTGAGGGTGGTGGCTGTGTTGTGGAGCCTACTGGATGAACAAACGTTTATCAGCTTAACTTTGCTCACTTGGTTTGATTAGTTTACCTTTTGTCCTCTTCCTACCAATGCTTTCAACATCCGGCACCTGAAAACATTACAACAGATGGACTCGTAGTTGTCAGAGTCCTGAAGTTGCTTATTTAAGTAGTTACATTTGAAGGCTCTGCTGGTCGGAGAGCCGTTTTCTTTTGTGTGTGCTGAGGAGTTCTTCTGCTCGCCTGAAGTGTCATAAAGCGACACGCTGAGACCACGACTTGACCTCTGGCCTTTACTTTAGTACACCATAAGCAACTTTTCTTTAGGATCAATTAATTTAGAGTATCCTTTGCTGTGTTTGTCTTGTGTGTGTTGTGGACTGCTGTCCGTGTGTCCTGTATCGAAAGTGATCATGGCGTCCTCGTCGTCAGGTCATTGATAGTACAGGAAGATAAACCTGCGAGCCTTTCCCGTGTTTGAAGGATGATCTGTTCCTGTCAGACCCTGGCGCTCTCAGACAAATCAATGTAACCTATCATTGACAGCCGACAAGTTCTTAATGAAACAAGTGTCAGAAACACTTTACAAACAGACCCCAAGAAAATATACTTAATGTTAGCCTCATGTTTGTTGAATAAACACGTTCACTGTGTTAAACTGAAATTGTTAGCTTGATGTTTTGAAGAATTCCTGTAAAAACATTCTGCAAACAAACTTAAGAGTTTGTTCAGTCTTTTAGAGTTAGTTGTAACAGTTGGCACAAAGTATTTTGTCTCGTCTGTAACAAATGTTTCCTGTTCTCCTGAGAAGGTCAAAGGTCAAAGTGTCCAAGCAGTGTCTTTGATAAACATAACTCAAAACATTTTGTGTATCTCAAACATCAGACGTCGTAGGGCTGAGACTGTTATTGCTGATCAGCTACTGTTTGTTTCAGTCAAGTAACATATGACAGGTTGGTTGGTGTCTAACTGTGTGTGTGTGTGTGTGTGTGTGTGTGTGTGTGTGTGTGTGTGTACACCTGTGCAGGTGTCCGCTCTGGACCAGGAGCTGATTGAAGTTGATCCTGACACCAAGGAGATGCTGAAGCTGCTGGTGAGTCTGCTACATTTATCTGACAGCTGTGGTTACTTTTCAGAATAAACCTTTAAAATCTCACTTTGCTGCAGCTGAACTATGCTTGAAAAAGCTGCTCATACTTGCCAGGCCAACACTTGTTTCAGTAAACCAGGGAATAATGTTGCATGTCCAAAACATGTGAGTGAAGTAAGTGTGCCAAAAGTGCCAGGCATGTTGGTGACGTGTTGCAGTATGAAAAAAAGCTTTATGCTTCAGCAGAAGATTGTGAGCTCAGTAAATGGATTTTTATGATATAAAGTCCCAGTTGTAGAATACTGCATGCAGAGTATGTATGTTGTGAGGGGGCAATACTGCATGCTAAGGTAATAAGATTTAAACATGCAACAGTCTTTAAATGGATTGATTGAGTTGCTATTTTAACTCCAGAGAAAATATCTCACCTTCGTACTCACCTTCTCAACGTTTGCTGCAGTTATTAGTCACCACCTTATTACAGCCTTAAAGGTTGAACTTCATACAGAAGAGAAATAAAGTAAAGACTCTTACAGAAGATGAAGACTGGCACTCTGAGTCGTGAAGCTCGTGTATAACGATGTGATGGTACTTTGATCAGTCTGCAGTTTGTCACTAATGATGCTGCTAATGAATCACAGCGTCTCCTGGGGCTGAGTACTGAACATTTTCCTGCGGACACATTTCAGTGAGTTTCTGTACCGCCTCAAACAGGAAAGCTTTAAAGCGCTGGTCACCGCGTGTAAGAAGATGAAAGGGTCACGTGCAGACCGGCCACTTCTCAGTTAATCAGCAGGATGAGTTTTTATCTGAACCTTCACAGCTGTGAATAATGGAATCGATTCAGTTGCAGTTTGTAGTAATTATTAGTTTAACCCTCTTCAAAATGTTTTATTTCAACATTTAAAATGTTTAAATTGCAGTTAAAGCCACTTTGCTGTTTTCTTGACTAAAGTCAGTGTTTATAACGCGCTGCCTCAGATTCTTCTATCAGCTAATATGAGAGGCTTTATGTAATCTGGATTATTAAGTGAATATAAAACAGCAGCTGCCCTTCAGGGTTTCACTGCTTGTGTCAGCCATGTTGGCAGGGATGGATGTGGTCAGGACAAATCAAAGTGCAGTTTTAAGTGTTGGCAACATGATGACTAAAGAAGTGTAAATCAGAGTTTATTCAGGTTAAGGGTTTAAAAGCAGTAAAGGGGTCTATTTTACTTTGCTCATGGTTCCTCCTTCGATCGATTGTAAATTTAACTGAACCAGACGTTCTGAAATACAGAAAATGTGAACAAAGATTTCAGGAGCCTCCATGGTTTCAAGTCTAAGATATAAACACTTTGAAGTTAGCCTTGAACCTTCTGTGCATGTGTTCGATGAGTTTAAGCTGCTTGTATTTTTCCTCCACCCTGTATCGAAAGTGATCATGGCGTCCTCGTCGTCAGGTCATTGATAGTACAGGAAGATAAACCTGCGAGCCTTTCCCGTGTTTGAAGGATGATCTGTTCCTGTCAGACCCTGGCGCTCCCAGACAATCGGCTGTTTTTACGCAGTAGTTCGGTGTATAACACTCGCACTGCTTCTGTCTTTCAGGACTTCGGCAGTCTGTCCAACCTGCAGGTGACCCAGCCCACCGTCGGCATGAACTTCAAGCAGCCCCGAGGAGTCTAAACGTCTGTAAACTATCTTCTAATAAAAACCCTTTGGGACAAAAAAAACTGTGCAGGACTTTTGATTTGTGGACGTCTCACCTTTAAGATAATTGTAACCCTCAAAACTCTGAGGTTAAAGGATCTCTTTTGCCTTCTGTAGATGCAGAGAAACTAGGGGGAAGCATGTGAATAAGCATGTACAGAGTTACAGATGATTCTGCCCTTGATTTTTTATTTGACAGTTTTTGGAAGTGTTTGAAGCGAGCCATTAAAGCTGTTAAATCGAATGGTTAAGTCTTAAGCACTGGTAACTGGTAACATACAGTTGAGTAGCTGCAGACGAGGGGTCTCAATCTAATGCTTATAGTGTCCAGACAATGCAGTTACACGTCGCACACTTCAGGTACATTAAAATTAACCGTGTTAAATGTACATGCTGTACGACCGAGTAGCCCTACAATGCAAAAGCTCCTTCACACCCAGAGATGAGAATATATTGGACGCTTGGCTCGACCACACAGACGCACAGATGGTCCTGATGCACTCAGGTCTGACTGGAACAACAGACTGGCGTTAGTGCATGAACCGTCTGTTCAGAGTTGTAGGTTATAAGAAGCGATAAATCTGAAACGGGTCACATTTGATGAAAATCAAATGTAACACGTGAATTATGAATCAATGTTGGCTAATATATAATTTAAATGATTTAAAATTAAATAATTAAAACACGGCTGTTGTTGGGAAAAGCCTTTAATGCAACACAAGACAAAAAGATTGTCTTCACACAGATGTTCATGGAGGATTAACTCCACTCTAAAGGCTACTTCACATCATAGATGTATTCATATATACATATACTGGAAAATATACATGTTAAAATATACTCTTGCTGTGTTATCTGATTGGCTCATAAGCACTTCAGCAGGAAGAAGTTGCAGAAAGCTCCTCGAGGGCAGTCGCACATCTTCCCGATGCGAGATCCTTTCCTGACGGCACAGTGTTCCCCGAGGTCGCACTGAGGACAGGAAGTACCACGTATACAGTAAATATACACGGACACATCAAACAGGCCTGTTCTATTATTATAACAACTCTTTAATAATGTATGAATTATACACTTATAAAGACTGTTATCCTGTTCCATTATACTAATTTAAAAGGTCAGCTATACAGTTTGTTATACTCACAGAGGGGACCTGTCCATACTTCTTCTCCCAGGGATTTATCCTTTTTGTCTGCAGCTTCTCCAGCACTTCATGCAGAGCACCGAGCTGCACACACACACACACACACACACACACACAAAAGCTCAGTTAAATTTAAAGAATACCATTTGTAAGCTGCAACAGTGTTTTGGGGGCAGGAGAAGGTTTTAAGAATTTGTGTTGTTCATCTAATTGATTATGAAAAATATTTGGGAGTTTGCAAATGTACTGTAAGGACTGCTTTCAATATATCTAATTATTTTCTGGATTTATTTAATACTTTTTCACATTGGACCAGGCAAACTTTTATCTTTTCATCCTCACCCTCTGTCATTTTTCAAAGTGACACTTCCATTCACTTCAAGACTTCAGCAGATTTGTCAGAAAAGTTATTTCATTTTCCAGTATCTTGAATTGTCTTATCGACAGTCCAATTATATATTTTCATTTCATAATGGTATGAACAAATACTTATGTTTAACCTTTTTTTATTTTATTTTAATTTATTATTTTTTTTACAATGACTACATGATTAATTGACCAATCATTGCTGCTCATTTTAAAATAAAAAGTCCATATTCTTCACTTGGTAAGATGTCACTTAGCTCACTGTTCCTGTTAAGCCCTTTTCCCCCTTAAATTGGCCAAATAACAGATAATTATATTCCAGCAATTGAACAGTAAATATTTATAATTAAAAATATGAGAATAATAGTTTGATTTTCAAACAGTGACAAGCAGGAACCAGAGAATATCAGGTTTTTCTGATGATTCCAATATTCACATAGTTGCTGATTAATTGATCCTATTTATGCAGCTCTGATATTTTTTATCTATAAGTTTATTATTAGATACTGTTTTTAGAGTTATGACAAAACGGGATTTAGTCATTAAAGAAGCTATTTTTCACAAATATTGAAATGAATGAGTACATAATGAATCTCACACATTAAACAAATTAAACATGAAGTTGTGGTGAAAACGCTTCAGTCTTTTCTGCCTCTGTGATCATTTTAACTCGTATGAATCTCCTCTCACTTACCAGCCTGTTGGAGTTTGCGTAGTGGTAGTCCTGAACGTCTCTCTCCTCCCTCTCGGCTTCCGTCCTCCCCGCAGGGCAGAGCGCAGACAGAAGCGCCGCGCACACCACAGCTCGTGCCCACATTTTGCCAGAAAAGAGAGCTAAAAAAAGTTCCGCGAGCTGCTCCCTCTCTCCTACAGCTGGTTGTCACGCGCTGCTCGATGCCGCGCAGGACTTTTGGATGAATAGCCCCGCCCCTTTAGCCTCCGGACGACGTCAAGGTATGACGTAGGCCGTCTCTTAACGATCTCAGATTATTGGATGACTCATCAATACAAAGAGTTTTTCAACAATAATAACAACTTTACTAAAACGGCAACATTAAAAACAATGTTAAGAAGTTTTTTTACGGTATAAACAACAACAACAACAAAAATCTAAATCTAAAATATACATTTACATAAAATAACTATATAATTAAAGGCCTTCAAGGTGCTTTTTAAAGATAATCCAAGACATTTAAAGAGTCCCAGCTTTTTAAATTACATTTACTCTTTATCTTTATAACAAGTAATGCCCTACCCCTAAATTTTCCCTTCAACAAGTCAAGAAAATGTGTCACTACATTTCATATGTGTATGTTGTTGATGGGGCAAAATATATATGGTGCAGCAGGACAGAGAAATAAAGGTATTAGAGTTTAGGTAAGTGGCTGCAGATGCAGACAGGTTTGAACGAGTTTATAATGTTAAATATAAAAATAAGCGTTTAAATAAGATAAGAAACAGAATGAAAGCAGAGCAGCACTTTAAAATATAAAACCTAGATGAGCAGCAAAGTAATATCTACAGTTGATTATTCCACAGGGAGCATGAAGCTTCATTCTCAGTGACAGCAGTCGTGACTTAACCTGCTGATTCACTATCAGCCGCCTCTCTGCGTGCACAGATCTGCACAATAAAGCTGAACAAGAGATTCTCCATGTAAACAGGCGTCAGCAGCATCGGACTGAAGACAGACTACAGCAGCTGGAGACTCTGAAATCCTGTACACACGGCTAAACCTCAGTCAGAATCCTCTGCAAGCAGGAAGTCTTCAATACTTCAAACTTAAATAGTTCAGTTATATTCAGTAAAACAGTTGGTGAGCTGTGTGTCTCTCCAACCCTGCTAGATTTTTAATAAAGAAATGATTTTTCTACTTTCAGGTCCTAACTTGCCACAGGGGATGAATTTCTTTTCCTTTACTGGATTCGCCTCTCTGTTGGTACATTAAACTATTTTTCATTTTGACAAAATGTTTTATTTGATGGTATTTTGACCAAAGGTGCTTAAAACATGTATGTACTTGTTTTCCAGCAGGATTTCCTGTCATGATTCAATCCAAAAGCAGGTTAAAATCTAAACATTTCATGATTTTACTAAAGTCAGACTCAAGTCCTCGACCAATGTCAGGCTATATTGCATCTCAGTTGCTTTTTCAGTTAACCTTGTGATGACAGTCTGCAAGAATTCCTACTGAGGCCTTCTAGAAACTCTTTAAGTCCCTTTAAAATGAATGATTGTAATTTTGTCCTCCCACATTTCTACATGGTGTTTACTGCCTAAAGATGCTACGTGGAGTTTTAAGACATGAAAAGAGCTTAAAAAAGAAGTACCTCTAACTTTGTATCACCAATGTGTGAATGGATTGAAAAGTTAATTATTAGATGACACCTTGTGTCTGTGACGCTTTTTTGGGGAAAATCCAAAGGAAGCACGCTTCCAGACCTTACCTCCCTTTAGCACCCTACAGAGCCTAACAGTGCTAATGTTAGCTTATTAATCGAGGATGCTACAACAGCAAACAAATGCTCCCACCACAAGACAGTTTCAGACACAAAGCACAAACACTTTTATCAAGTCATTCTAGGCTGGAACCTGTCTGACTAAACAGGAAGTTTTGATTTTGTAAGCTAATATGTAGCTAATATTAGCCCTCTAATGCAAAGGAACTGCTAGCTAGCTAACTGTTACGGCCCTAACGTAAACAAAAGCAAAGACTCGAACACAACAAGGCCAGTAACATATTAAAGGACGCCGACTCAGCACAGTCAATAACAAAGTATTTATTTGATGCAAACAAAACGAACGAAGCCAAACACAACCAAACCCCGATAATTAAGCAACCCAGAACAAAACAACAAAGGCAGGAGTTCCTGGCCAAAATGAACAAAAGGAGAGAAGAGACCCCAGACCAGCCTGCCACGACCGTGGCATCCGGGGTTCCTCCCGACTAAACTACCTAACCCAAAACTAATCTATAAAGAGAAAACAATAAGGACACGAAAACAGGACTACCAGGAACTCAAACCCAAATAAAGATAACAAAGCCCGGACGCTCTAACAGGCCGGGAAACTGAAATCAAATGCAGATCAGGGAAAACCACAAAAGACTGCGCGGCCAGCGCCACCTCCCCCCTCCGGCACCACACCTGCAAATGAGAGAGAGAGAGAGAGAGCCGCCCCGCTGCTGTCTCCTTTTAACCTGCTCAGGTGATTGCCAGCACCTGAGCTCAGGCAGAGCAGGGCGGAGACACACAGACACACCCACACACCCACACACAGGGTACTGCTATTTGGCCACACGTAACACTAACATAGCAAAATACTGTGTTGAGTGGATAATGTCTCCTTATTCATCCAGACTCTCTGGACTGATGTGGCTAATAAATTAGCTAGCTTGCTGTTTGCAAATTACTTTATCAGATAATTTTACAAAGCAATGCTAGACCTATGCAATGTAGCTAAGTTACAGCTGGCTGGCTAACCTTAGCTTGCTTGCTAACTTTATCACTCTTATAGTACTACCCGAGCGGTTATGTGAGTGAGCTAGCATACCAAATTACTTCACCAGCTAGCATGATCTGTCAAACTAACTTGTATGCAATGTATTATTACAAAAACTGTTGATTTAGCAAACAATAAATGACGTAGCTTACAGAGCAATCAAAGAAGTACAACAGTCTTCATTCAGTGTTGTGTATGTAACTTTTCCAATGCATTCATTTACTTGTAATTAAGTATTTTTACCGTGTAGTGACAGTTCTTTACCTTCATGTAAGGATTTAAGTATTTCCTCCAGCAGTGAATTCTTCATTATTTAAAATTTGAATAACATTTTTATCTTATTTCAAAGGACAAATTTTGCAGTAAACAAGATAAATGTGTTAAAAACTGGACAGACGTGGCTTAAATTCAAGTCAATACAGAGTTTCACAGTGATCCGTCTGTGTCTTCCTGTTCATAATGACATTGATCTGCAGGAGGAACAGGCAGATTGCTTATGGATGAAGTGATTTACTTTGATAAATGTCCCTGTAGCCTGACACAGCAGATATCTCAGAGACAAATTGCCAGAATGAATCTGTGTGTAGCCGCGGCTGGTGGATGACAGACGAAGCGTTTTCCAATTTCCTTTTCAAATGTAACTTTAAAGAAGTGGAGAGGAAATAACACACAGGTTTATTTCCTTCCCTGCAGTGCTTCTATTTATATTTCATATTAGTGTGGAGGGATGAAGGTTTTAATGTCCCCAACCTTCATATAAACTTAACTTAAACCCTCCTGACACACACAGAGGAGCTGCATCTTAAGAACCTTCATCGCTCTGATGGTCAACAAACATGGAGGTTTGTTGTTGGAGGACTTTCAGGTCATTTTTGGCTGAATTATTACAAAACGTTTAGTATTTTTCACCTCCTGATGAGGACAGGGTGGATTTGATATCTGATCGAGACCATCTGTGAAGAACTACAGACTGTATAAGAAGTGGGTGTAGCCTCTCTCTAATGTCCAGCAGGGGGTGACTACCCTGGTTTTAAAAAAAGTTTAACTCTATAGTCTATGAGAACATGCTCCTCCTCCTCTCCTGATGTATTCCCTCAGTAAACATGTTCCTAATGACTTTATGGTCTCAGTCTCTAGTTTCAAGTCTTCTTCAACACAGCATGATGTTCATTTAGTCACTGATGCTCCCACTGAGAGTCACACAGACCAGGAAGAGGGGAGGGGTTAGGGCGGGGCTACCTGTGATTGAAAAGTCGCTACATCAGTGACCTGAAAAATGTCAGCACTCAGTTGTACTAAAAGACACTCTGAGCTTGCTGTTAGTTTCAGGTTCACCTTGCTAACCAAGCTAGCGCTAACATTAGCAGATAGCTTAGGGTTTGCTAACCCCTAGCTCTTCTAGCTCCACCCTTTCATCCAATCACAGACACTTCTGGATCTAAAATTCGCCCTGCCTTTCATCTGAACACCGGCTTTGTTAAGCATGCTGTCATTGAGTGAAAGTACTAATGTTGGATTTTAGTAATAATGTTTCCCATGCTCACCACTGGACACGCTGACCTGATGATGGCGCTAGATGAAAAGTCAGAGGAGGTCACATTCCTGCAGAAGTTTAATTCAGACTCATCCTGGTGTTAACTGCTAATTAGCTAATGTCAGAATGCTAAAATGCTAAGCTAAGGTGGTTAACATAACAAACATTATACCAGCAGGAAATCAACTTTGAAGCACCTGAAAGCACAACAATTTTAGCATGCTATTGTCAGCTCTTAGCTAACAGCATCATTGCATAGTACATGCTCACTAGCTGCTAGCATGACCGCAGACTTGGCCTCCATCTTGTTTTAATTGTGAACTTATGTAACGACATCACATGTAACAAACTTTTAATGTTTGCTTCCTCTCCAGATCTTTCTTCAGACTCTGAGAGGAAACTGGACGCTTTGTAAGAACTGATTTTTGTTGATATCGGGTGTTTTTATTCTCTGACTTTGTGATGATCCCTGACTCTTTATTTACGACCACACACTGAGCACAGTGTTGTGGGTAAACATCCGGCCTGCAGAGTCAGAGCCGAGCATCCAAATCCTCCTGTTGTCCGCGGGGCCTTAGTGTGAGAATAAGAGCGTTGTGCTGACGAGGAGCTGCTGCTGGGCACGCACACAACACAGAGCAAACAAGGAAAATGGTCTCAGCATTAAATCGCGGCGTTATGTCAGCTCTCAGCGGGCCATCGACTATAAATAAACCTGCAAAGAGAAGTGAAGTAAGAGGTTTAAAAGCAGCCGGCTCCGGGGCATGATTTGGTCCCAAATTGTCTCTTTATAAAATCAGTGTGAAGAAACGTCTCCTTAAAAATCACCCAAAACACAAAGTGAGGATGAGATCATCTCTTCTTCCTCCTCTAATGTTGGCGTTTGATCTTCTGTGAAGCTTTGAGCCGTTGTTCCTTCTCTTCTTTGAACTCTGTGTCAGGCCAACAACATGACTTTCTTGTAGAGAGTTGCTTTGGTAACTGTTCAGAGATGAGAGTCAATGATTTATGTCACCTTGAGGAGCTGGAGCTGGATTATAAATTGTGTAAGAATCCAGAGCCTTAATGATGGGAGCAATCGGGACTTTATTTTGATTGTGGATTCAGAAGGCAAGGGAGTAAAAGTGAGCAGTCAAAAGATTCTGCTGGTCTTAAAGAAGGACACAGATGACTACAGATCTCTTGTTCTCTGCTTTATTAGTGCAAGGCAACATGTTTGCTAATGTAATCACTTGTTTTCATTTTACAGAATGCAACCAGCAACTCATTTTGAATGGCCTGAAACTTCACGAACTGACCATAAAGTTATCTTCCGGCACCCAACATGGAGGAGAAGAAGATTTACAATATACGGGACAATATTTGTCCAGCCAGCAGAGGCTTAACTCGTCGTCTGAGGATCCTGACAGGAGCTTCAGAGGGACTCAGCTGCTCTAAAGCTGCTGATCCAGGATCACCATGAAACATGACCTCAGCTCGCAACATGGAGGAGTGAGATTTGGTCAAACTTGGAGACTAACTCTGAGCTAATTCTTATATAATGTTGTCAGTGACAGTAAATTAACTTTGTCCCTGACAGGCAGAAAGTTTGTTTGCAGAGCTGGAAGTCTGCAGTGTGAGGACGGAGCTGCGTGAAGCTGTGATGTTTGAAGGCAGTCATTACGTGTCCGAGCTTTGATGTCAGCTCACATGCTGATGATTCGGCTCTCTCTCTCTTTGAAGCTTCTTAGTTTAACTCAAAGAAACCGGGCTCATTAACGCTCCGCTAATTCATGCCCATCCTCTGATTCAGCAGCTGATGACTGATGCTAATGAGCTTCTTTTCTTCAGCTCCAGAGACTTCAGACGTGCTGGCAGGCGGCGTTCACAATCACGACTCCAACAAGGCTGCTGGATCAAAAAGGAACCCAGCCGGGGACCTGCATTAAGGTAAGCTGCTCCGAGCCAAGTGTGGAAAAGTTCTGCCAACAGGGTGCAAAGTACCAAAACAAGGAACACATGAGGAAGGTCCATGAGAAGAGATTTCACTGGAATCACGGCCAACTCCATGTTTGATGTTTGAAAACACACAAAGACATGCAGTAAGTTAATGAGCCCCGTTTGTACCAAAAGTTTAACATTTAGGAGAAGAGACCCCAGAAATCAGGATTGACTGAAAAGGAACATAAATGTTGATGTCATAGTTTTAAATGATTTTAAACATTCTCACCATCATTTTAAACAGTCCTAAAAGATCAAACCTTTTATTTAGAGGATCTTGGACTCTTTTTTCTACACAAAATAAATGTAAATATCATTAATAGACTTATAGATAACAAAATATATTTCTTTATAAACCTATATGATTAAAACCAAATTTGTCTTTTGATAGGGACAGAGCATGTTACTGGAAATTATACAATGCACAGGAAATGATGCAGGTGCTCGTCACAGCTGGGAAACGTTCAAATACCTCAGGAACGTTTGAACATTTAACTTTGTCTTTAGGAGGTTTGGTTCGCAGTGAAGTTTTAAAGTTAAAGGGCTCAGGGGTAAAGACACAAAACATTCCCTCTTCAAATGTGGCCGATGTTTGCTGTTAACATTACATAAACATTTAAAGACACAGTTTAAGGTCAGCTGGTGTAACAACTACCTGACAGACACAACTCGGTGTGTGAGTTATAATACAATCACAAAAGGTGTGCCTCAGGGGTCAGTCCCGGGACCTCTCCTGTTCATTCTTTATATCAATAACATCAATCAAAATGATATACAAGTTTTAATTTTTACGCTGATGACTCTGTAATGTATTGCTCTCTCCCAGTTACAACTTGCTTTTAAGTTACTTGAACAGTTACTTTGCTATATTCTTTGCTTACGTGGCTCTAACACAGTTCACTTGGGTGAAAATATCAGATGGCAGGGTCAGTGCAGCCAGATTAGACAGACTTTACATGTCTGCTTCTTTTACTACACGTGCTGCTGAATGTCCAATACACCCCGTCGGTTTCACAGATCATCATTTAGTTTTATTAGATCTGCTTTTATCCTCCTTTATCTTTTTGGCATTTTTACGTTACATTTTTACATGATTTTAAAAGCTTAACAAAGTGAACATTTTAAACTGTTTTGGGCTAACTGGAGATCCAGGAAAGAGTCTTTTCCCTCCCTGAGTCAGTGGTGGGAGGTAGGAAAGGGCCAAATGAGGGTGTTCTGCCAGCAGTACACTTCCTGCTCCTCTGCCGACATTAGAAGAGCTACGGAGCAGTTAGAGGCAGAAATTAGAGAACTAGAGGGTGTGTGAAATACTGAACAGTAACTCCTAAAGGAGCCCTGGTCCGAGCTTGCTTTAAGAGACGTAGATGTGCTGACCACCTTCTTTATTAACCTGGAGAGGTCAGTAGCTCAAAGAAAACAGATGGTGTGTCTCCGTCTGCCTGACGGGAAGGTGACGTCTGAACCTGCTGAGATGAGGAGGCATGCAGTGTCTTCCTACACTGACCTGTTCAGGGCAGGAGGTTGTGATGTGGACGCTGCTGCTGAGCTCCTTCAGGGTCTTCCACAGCTGAGTCCAGGTGAACGTGACACCCTGAGCTCTGACGTCTCTCTGGAGGAGCTGACCTCTGTGGTGTCACACATGAACTCAGGCAAGGCTCCAGGTGTGGACGGCTTACCTGCAGACTTTTTTAAACACTAAAAAAAAAAACAATTAAAAAAGGGACTCTTCCAGCCTCCTGTAGGCGAGCTGTTATCTCCCTGCTGCAGGTGGGTAAAAACAGGTATAAATTAAGGGAGGGGGACATAGAGGTGCAGAACTGGGAGGGAGTGCTGGGGAAAGTACGAGCAAAGTTATAGAAATGGAAATGGTTGCTACCCCAGCTGTCCTACAGGGGAAGAGCTCTGATAGTTCTGGCATCTTACTGGACAGACTGAGGCACTGGGTAGGGGTCTCTGGTACAGCCCTACAGTGAATAGAAGGTTCTGTGTGTCTGTAAATGATTATGTCTCTGCTCTTTCTTATGTAAAGTATGGTGTGCCTCAGGGGTCAGTTTTGGGCCCAGTGTTATTTTCTTTATACATGCTCCCCCTGGAACACATCATCATTTTCATGCAGTTGTACCTGCCTGTTAAATCCACAGACCCGGGCATGCTGAGTTCTGTACACACCTGCCTGTCGGAGATTAACAGGTGGATGGCAAGAAACTTTCTGCAGCTGAACTCAAACAAAACTGAAATACTTTTAATTGGACCACAGCACAATACTGCCATCTGCTGGTCCCCTACTGGATCACATCAAACCAGACGCCAAGAATCTTGGCGTCTGGTTCCAAAATTCGTTCTATTTGAACTTTTAAAGACACAGAGACGATTTGACATGCTTTTATATCATCACGCCTCGATTACTGTAACAGCCTTTTTACCTGCCTGAGTCAAAGATCCATTGATCGACTTCAAACTGTACAGAACTCAGCTGCCAGGCTTTAACCAGAACCCAAGAATACGACCACATCACTCCTGTTTTAGCATCGTTACACTGGCTCTCAGTATGTTTTAGTATGATTTTAAGATTTTACTGATTACTTTGAAGTCTCTCCATGGCCTTTCTCCCAGCTATATCTCAGACCTTTTAGAACTGTACGAGCCGACACGTACGCTGAGATGCTCGGGCAGAGGTCTTCTGTGTGTACCGAACGCCAGACTGGAGACTAAGGGGGACAGAGCGTTTGCTGTGAGGGCTCCGAAGCTCTGGAACGACCTGCCCGAGGAGGTCAGGTCAGCTGAATCAGTGGTCTCTTTTAAGGCCCTTCTTAAGACATACTTTTATCGGCGAGCCTTTCCAGATTTTACTTGAATTTGATTTTTATTTTAAAAATTCATTTAAAGGAATTTTATGTAATTAGAGTTCTTTTAAATGAATTCTTTTAAATGAGTTCTTTTAAATGAATTTTATATATTTGTTAAATGAATTTTTATTTTAATATCTGCCTTTGATTTTATGACCTGTCTGTTTTGCTTTGCTGCCTCTGTAAAGCACTTTGTAACTTTGTGCTCTATAGATAAAGGTTAGGTTTGATAGTTAGTAACCTGGTTGCTGGATCTCTGTGGCCCAGACTGCAGGTGCTAACCCCCCCCTGCCAGGCCTCATGAAACAACTGCAGCAGCTCCTGGTGGATTTCTTCTGTTCAGGTCATCACTGGCTGCGAGCATCGGTCCTGTACCTCCCTGTGGCAGAGGGGGGGCAGGACATGGTCTCCGGGACTGCTGCTGTCAGACTGCAGGAGAAGTGTTCTCTATTCCTCTCTTTGTCTTTGGACCCAAATAAACTGTCAGGAAAAGGAAATCTCTTGTTCTGATGAATTTTATTTTTGCAAGTGCCATGTTGGCAATTTGGAAAAGTATGAAGAACAAAGTTGTTGGAGAAGGCTGACCGAGCGAGCCCGCTGTCTGAGGGTTTGGTGGCAGCCCGCTTGAGAGTAGAACATGCTGTTTTCAGACTGACTAATAACCTGGAGGGTTTCAGGGCTGTGTGTGCTGTTGGGCAGGTCCGGTGCTCATTGAAGGAGAATGGCTCTCTGGTTACATTTTTAGAAGGATACAGTCTGTTTTTTCAGTGTGTTTCATATTTTCCTCCTCTTGCCTTTTTAATTTTAATTCTAACTTGTGAAACGTCGAGCAGTTTGTTGCCTTCAGAGTATCAGATGTATTCCCTCACAGTGTCTGTGCTTCGTCCTCTCTTCAGTTCGACTCCTTCTGTCACTAATGAGAAACACAATCAGTTCGTTTTGTCCTGTAGACATTCACACCCCTTCAGGCCCTTTCGGTTACAGCTGCACTGATCTGATTCGACCACAAGGTGTCGCCAACACGCACACAGTATTATTTTAACACTGTTTTATGTTTCACCAAACTTGTTTCAGTAGAAACGTTTTTTTGTGTTAATTTATTATTTATTATTATTATTTATTTAGAGGTTAAAAATGCACATTTATTGTCTTCCTTCTTCTCTGGCATCTTCCTCTCTTTCTTCTTCTTCCTCTTAAATTGTGGTGGAAAGCACCAATTTGTGTTTGATCGAGCACAACACATGTATTGAAGTATTTCCACTTTGTTGCTGTAAACTCTGTTTGACTCCATGTATCTGTCAGATACAGATGTTCACTTGTGTTAACATTCAGATCAAGACAAATGTGATGATGTCAGAGTGCAGCTGACGGTGCGTTAATGTTCCATATCATAATAAACACTGTAAAAAGGACATTTTGCAAACACGTTTAGAGAATAAAGTTCATTTTTCTGAAGCTCAAACTTCACTGTGAGTTAAAGAACAGTAACACAGCGCCACCTACTGCCTGCGTACAGCTGTGTTTACATGTACTCTGATATTCAGCAATATTCTATTAATATACTACAAGGTAGTTTACGTTTTTTTATATATTTGAAATGCAACAGAGTCCTTCCTCAATCCTGCAGGACTGTAAGTTTTAAGATTTAATCACACAGATTCATTCTCTGCTTATTACAGCAATAAGGTCCTTTAATAAAACCGAACGTAGAAAATACTTTCTGTTGTGTTGTTCCAGACATACAATATGGACACATCACATCCAGTCTGCAGAAATATCATTTGAGTCTCCTTTAGCTCATCGGAACACTTCGATGTTTGCAGTTAATCAAAATGTCATCAGTCAAATGAACGGATATGAACCTCCTCCATCCTCTGCCCTCCTGTCAGCCTGCAGCCTGTCTGAGCCTCCTCAGCACCTCCTCTGGTGTGAGAGTGGAGTCCACTTTGATGACTTTGTCTCTGGACCTGGAGCCCTGCAAGAAACAGGAGGGAGGAGGTCATACACAGCAGGAGAAACACTGAGAAGGAGGGAGGACAGAGGAGGGAATATACAGAACCAACAACAGAACACCGGAGCTGCTGATGTTCAGCTGCCTCGATCGGTTAGTTTGTTTGTGTAATTGTGTGTTATAATTGTTGTGTTGAATCTGAACGAACCTTGTAAACACCAAAGTCACAAAATCAGACAAACAGACTAACCATTCGAGGCAGCAGTACTTGCAACTTGTGTGAGCTAAAATGACTGTTTTTATGAATGGAGTCTGGTGTGTTTGCAGAGAGCGATGTAACGTCTGTTTGGGGTTAAAAAAAATCATCGTCCTCTGTAGCAAAAAGGTCTATCTCTGTAGGGATCCTAGGAATTACATTGCAGTCATATGCAATATGCAAAAATACACACCAGTACCCCTTTAATATGTTTCAGGAACCTTATCAAGAGAGATGTGACTTTTCTTCAGCTCCAGGACTTCAGCCAGGTAGCGGATGAGCTCTGTGTTGGCCTCCCCGTCTGTAGGAGGAGCTGCAATTGCAACTCCCACCGCCTCCGCTGAAATTTCTGCTGGAGCAGAAGAAGAAAAGAAGTTTAAAGTTGCAAAGTTCAGTCAGTCACTACAACATCAGCCTTCTTATCATAAAGAGAGTGTGTGAAGGTGACCTGTGATGCCACTGTGTTTGGAGCCAGGTTTTGCGTGCACCGTTATGGTGACAGCTCCACTTTTGTCTTGAGCCACTGGACAAGATGCTTCAGTCTGAGCTGCTCCACCGCCAGCCTGCTGACCTTTAACCTGGTTCAACAGTGAGGTGGGTTAGCTGGAGACTTCACACTTATAATTTACTACGTATCAGAAGCATTATGAAGTACACAAAGAACATGTACTAAATAACTATTTAACCAATACTTACTTTTCTTAGTAAAAAAGTGCATAAAAACTGAAGGCAAGATTTACTTGGAGAGAAATATTAATCTATTCAAGTAAATCAATAAATAAAACCTCCACGTAACAATAATATGCAGAGATCATCAGAAGTCTCTGATTTAAACTTTAAACTCGACGAAATTAAACTGTGCTGCCCAAAGAAGAAGAAGAAGAAATGTTCTTCATCAAATTCTAATTTAATTACGTTTCAATAGCTGTACAGTTAAAATAGGTTATTCTTACAGTTGCTAATTCTCCACCATTATGGTAGTGTTTGGCTGACACAGACATGCATTGTAAACAAGTACAACCATACAGAAATATGTGGTTAATAGAATGTGTAACATGTTGACAAAATAGGATAATAAAAAAATATAAAAAGCCAGCGTGACTGGTGGTTAACAGTAATTAGGAACAAGTTGTAATAACTAACCGCTTTCTGTTTTTTGGGCATTTGTCTGTTTCTGGAGTAACCTCTAAACGTTACCCTGTGACCACCGGCCAGAAGAGGCAGTCTGGACCGGGGGAGATGAACGGACAACCGGCGTCTGAGCACCGGGAGGACGACGTCAGATAAACGGTTTAATGTTTCAGATGTGAACGGCTGAAAAGATTCATGTAACCTCACAAAACGACCAGCTACAGTTAAACCTGACCGGGAAAACATCCACCTGCTACCTGCTAGCTTGTAACCTGTTAGCTTAATCCGGTAGCAGGAATGCTAATAACGTAAATATCGTGTTTTCCGTTTTTCAAAATAAGACTTCCGATATCCTTCATTGTTAAAGTTCATGACTTAAACATTTCTTCGTAATTTTCACTCAAAACATCCGAAGTTATATACAAGTTACTGCAAAATGTTAAATATTTCAAAATGAATATTCCCTTTCTTTATATTCCTGCTGATTAGTTTTTGTTATATTATATATAGAGTTAAGTAATGCAACAAAGTGCCAAATCCTTAAGCAATAATATATGATTTAATAATTCTGCAGAAATAAAAAACTAGTGCAATCCTTTATAAGGTTAAGGTCCTGTTCTTCAACAAGTTTATTTTAATGTTTAGAGAGAACAACCGTTTCTTCCTTCAAAAAGTTCAAACAAAAGTTTCAAAACGTAGGAGTGCAAATAATAAAACAGAAAAAAATCCTGCATTAAACTTTTAACAAAAGATGAAACATTCACTAAAATATCTTCACAATGAAACTGTGTAAAGTGAAGCCTGTTGATAACTGACCGTATCAATGACATTGTTTCTGGAAAGAGATAAAAAGAACTGACTTAACAAACAGACTCCATCATCAACATGTAAGAAAAAAACAAATATCTTTGACCTGCCTTGTTGTTATAAAGATTTAGAGGTACAAGAGACAAACTATCAGCATGAATACCACAAAGATCAGTAAGAAAATATTTATTGTACATGTTGTGTGAAGTGACCCTTTAAACTTCTGATTCTGCCCTGTATAATGTTTTATCCAGAACATGCCACATTTCTCTCATTCTGGTGTCTTGTTTTGTTTAATCTTTGTTATTAAATGTCATATTTTTTTCTTCGTGTTCTTCCTGTATTCAGAGTCTTTCTTGTGCTTTCACATGTTTTTGTCTCCTGGCTTCTTGCCAGGACCTGACTGAGTTTCTTCATTTTTGAGCTGTTGTTTAAGAGTGTGCGGTGGCTGTAGCAGGGCTGGGAGTGTCTGCAGCTGTGACTGGTTTCCCCTCCTCCGTGAACCATCCCATTCATTAAAGAAAGTTTATAGCCTGCAGACATACTCACTGAGGGAACCATCCGCTTCACAAAACGCCTTGTTCCACATGAAAGCACCTCTCAGGGAATAACACACCTGAACGCTTCAATGGAGAGCAGTCAGACGCAGGAGGCAGAGGACGGCTCGTACCTGTGGTGAGAAACGTTTACTGAGTGACCTCTGTGTGTGTTGTGTCATTCCCTCTGTTCCTGAACAATGCTCAGACTTTTCCATGTAGTGAAGCTGCCATAAAGCTGGAAACACTCCAGCTTTACATTCCTGCTGTGATGGTGAGGGACAGGCTGAGACGTGGCAGAGCTCTCAGACGACACCGACTCAGCACAGACCTGCTGGTTAAACCTGCCAACCTGTACTGAAGTGTGCTGGTCCCAGTCCAGGCTACTGGGTGTTGTATGTGGCTGCAGGCACAGAGGCAGTGTTGGAGGAAGTATTCAGATCTTTAACTTCAGTTCAACTACTGCACTGTAAAAAGACTCTGTTACATGTGAAAGTGCTGCTACTTTATCAGGAAAATGTATTTAATGTATTAAAAGTAGAAACAAATCTATTCCATCAATAGATTATTCTGACTTATGCTTTAATGTAATAGCAGGATGTTTGTGGAGATTAAAAACAACATACGTGGTGCCAATCATTCAGCGTTAGAGGCACTAATCTGGGCTAAGATACGACGGATCTGCAGGTCTTCTTCTTTATGCTAAGCTAAATCAATTGTTCCCCTTGTTTCTGCTGTTAAAGCTAACCTACGAAAGTTGTTTCCAGTCTTTTTGCTAAGCTTATCTATCTGTTTCCCCTTGTTTCCAAGTTCTATGCTAAGCTAACAGAGCTTTCCCTTTTCTCTTTATCAAGCTAAGATAGCCGTTTCCCTGTTTTCACTCACTTCTGCTAAGCTAAGCTAAGTTTCCCTCTTTGCTTCTAGACTGTAAATGAGAAGTTCACCCATTGGTTTGGGGGCTTACGTTTTGAAGTCTTCAGTTTGGCATTTTGACGCCATCTTGTTTTTTTTTAGCCAGAATTGACATTTGGACTAGAGAGAGAAGCTGGAGATTAGCAAGGGGTTAGCGAAACCATAGTTAACAGCTACTGATAACTAGCTACTGATAACTACGGTTTTATTATCATGATTTTTATTATTGTAATATTTTGTGAAGCACTTTGTGACCTTGCTCTGTGAAAGCTTCTGTACCAAATAAACTTTACTTACTTACTGCTAGTGCTAGCTTTGTTGTCAGAGGGCATCTGTATTGCTTTATAGTCTGTGACTCTCAATGGGAGCATCAGTGACTAAATGAACATCATGCTGTGTTGAAGAAGACTTGAAACTTTGAGACCATAAATTCATTAGGAACATGTTTACTGAGGAAATACATCAGGAGAGGAGGAGGAGCATGTTCTCATAGACTTCTACAGGATCAGACTTCTTTTTGCAAACACTGGAGTTACCCCCTGCTGGACATTATAAATAATGCAGGTTTAAGACATTTCTGCACTGGCGTCACTTTTCATATTTGGAAGCTACATCGACCACTTATATACAGTCTGTGGTGTCCTGCTAATGATCTAATGTTATGATGAAGGCAGCTATGGCAGGTACAGATGATATTTTTTAACTTGTTTTTGTTCAGTTTCCAGAGGACTCCTTCTCTCAGGCGCAAATGGAGGAAACGTTACGGCGGCCTGGACGGCAACAAGCTGCTGGAGCCCAATAAAGAGGCCGACATGAGAGGTCTGTTCCTGTGTGTGTGTGTGTGTGTGCGTGTGTGAAACACCCTGTGATTAGTGGTGTGTGGAGCATCCTTTAGTGGGCGGAGTCTGCCGGTATCTAAATTGAGTTTCTGCCCCCTCATCACCACAGAGCTGCTCACAGGCTGCAGACGTCCATGACTCCTCCTCTGGATCTATTTTTCTGTCTTTATTTTCATCTGAGTCTGAAACAAACCCAAATCACACACTGCTGCTCCGCACTCATACTCAGCTATTTCAACTGTTTCTATTTCCATTTATATCCTGCAGTCTGCAGACATTTAGATCTGTTGATTGTACAACTCGTGCATTGGCTTCACAGTAACAGTGATGTTTGTCACAGAGGACTTCAGTTTTTGTCAGCATGGAGTCAAGCTCTTAATCTGCTCCCGTTAGCTGGTTGAATCCAACATAGCACTGATAGAAACTCGAATGGACTCTGTCTTCTTCTATTTTCCTAAAACTCAAACAGGAAATGGTTTAGCTCGACACTTCTCATGTTGTGCTCAGTTTTCCTACATGACTAAATATGTGATCTGAAAGGTTGTTAGGGATGCAAGATATTTGGTTTTAATTTATACGAATGGCGATAATTAAAAATTGATTGTCGGACTTTACACGAGCTGTTTTTATTAACAGACTTTGCATGTTTTTCAAAATAAAACAGCAACATTTATCCCTCCTTGGTTTTACCTCAGAGTTGACCTCTGACATGAGGGAACCACAGCTGCTGATCTGTCCTCAGCTCACAGACTGAAACATGCAGTGATTACTGAAGTGTGTCTTCCCTCCTCCTGTAGATGATGGAGGGATGACGGACGAGAGTCAGCACAGGAACGCTGAGAACCAGGTAAACCTGCCTCAACACGTCTCACACATATTATTGTTACTGTGTTGGTCTCCTCCTCCCTGAACAGAAACCTTTAATTTTCTTTACAAAGATCTCAGTCAAACACAAACATAGAGTCAGTGGTGGAATTTCATTAGGTACATTTACTCAAGTACTTAAAGGGGAATACTTGCTCGACTGCTTCAGATAACAGCTGTGAAACAGGCTGTTAGGGCTCCAATGCAATCTTTAGGGGCAAAAGTGAAACCACAAACAGCTGTTACATCTCTCTCTTTAAAGCCACCAGACTCCATTGACAAAAACGTCAATTTTCCTGAGGGAACACAAGACTTGCTGGCCCACCTCTGCCTTGTTCAGTTAGTTTGATTTTGTTATAGTATTAATTTGGTGCTTTAAATGGTTAGTTTGGATCAAACACAATATCTGTGTAACAAAGAAAACACAAACTAACTCAGTGATTCAGGAAAAATGTAGACCAGCAGCTCCTGTGTTCTGTAGTGTGCAGAGAGCGATGTAACGTCTGTGTGTGGTTAAAACAATCGTCTTCCTCTGTAACAAAAAGGTCTATCTCTGTAGGGATCCTTTCTGTCATGTTGTCACACACTTAGAATAACAATCTGAGCCTGTCAGTGGAAACAACAAGAACTTTTAGTGGACGACCTTTGACCCATCAAGGATTATGTTGCAGCCATTACAGCCTGTTTCACTGCTGCAGGATGAACACATCTACTGGAGACATCCTCTCTGTGTTAATTTCATGTTGTTTCAAAGGATACACCCCGCCCAGCTCCCAGGAGTCTGATCCAGAACATCATCCAGTCTGCAGTCCAGAGTCCGGTCCAGAAGCCCGTCAGCCTCGTCAGTCCTGGGCCTGCAGGTACGACTGGAGCTTCAGGTGATCTGAGACTCTGGTCACAAAGAAAATTTGAGTATTTCAGACTCTTCTTTCCTGCATTCTGACGACTTTTTATATTTGTACGTAACCACAAACCCTGCAGTAAATCAACAGAAGGCCAACAAAACTGGGATGGTAGACAGACAGTGTGATTGATTGGTGGGACGTGCTGCTCATGGAGGTAGTCTGGTCTCTGGTGCAGGTGCAGAGCAGGAGATTGGAGGAAGAAGAAGGGAAATTAATTTAAGACGAAGACATTTTGACATCATCATAATAATAATAAAATGTTTTCATTGTATGTGCAGTGATCTCAGTGTCAGCCAGTAACGGCTGCCTGAAGCCTCCTCTCCCTCAGGCCGTGGTCCAGCCGGAGGACAGAGGCTTCCCCCCCACCCAGCCCTGGTTTCCCCCCCAGCAGAGTCCGTCCAAACGCAGGGCGTAAGTCTGCAGGTCACTCATTACTGCAACAGCTTAGAAACACCATCACTACTGATACAAAGGCTCTGTTGTTTCAGGGCTGCTGACGTTCTGTTTGACAGCTTCGCTTCAGATGGAAGAATTAACGTCAACCAGTTCTTTGAGGTATTCTTACTCACGCATCGATCTTGAACATCCATGGAGCATTTTAAATCCTTGAAATGAACCCTTCTGATCTTTAAGTGGCCTGGTTTGTTAGATGCAAACGTTGCTGTTGTGGATGACATTTTAAAGTGTTATTATGTGTATTTAGTGTCGTTCTGGGGTTTCAGGAACACTGTTGGTGTGTTTGCTTTCTCTGTCAGTCGATCTGGAGCTCCGGTCTGCACAGGTCTGACCCTCGACTCAGAGAGTGTTTCTTCCACCTGAGGAAGCTGCAGGACGCTGAGGGATCAGTGGACAGAAACACCTTCCACAGGTACCTCCCTGAGACTCTCTCCTCTCCTCCTGCACGACTTTCCTCTTCAGTCGGAAACTCTTCAACAATCCAAAATCTACCTCCGATGTTTTGCAGACGATACGCTGCTTTATCTATCAGACCAGCTTTGGTCATGTTTCTGAATCTGATGTCATTATGTTTTTGGTTGTTATCCTGGTTCTGTTAATGATTGTGCTTCAGTTCTGTGCTTGTGTTTGTCCTGCTGTAGGTGCGTCACAGGATTCGTCTCTCTGATCCTGAAAGCTCTGCAGGGACGATTCGTCATCCCAGATTTTTCCACCTTCACTGAAGAAACTCAGAAGCTGTTTTCCAGGTGTCGTCAGCTGTTGTCTGTCCAGGTAAGTTCAGCTTTACACCAAAAACCTTTGGAGCAGAACGTACCAGTATAAAAACAGAGAATTAAACTTTTCCCTGTTATTCATTAATCAGGAGAAAGAGAAGGAGAGCATGGACGGCACTAAGTGGGGCGTCTCAATCTGCACTGTAGACGGACAGAGGTATGATGAGCCTTAAAGGCTTTTTACACACCTGTAAACACACTCTCTTTATGAAACGCTCTGTCTGTGTGTCAGGTTGTCTCTGGGAGACTGGGCCGGCTCTCTGGTCCTGGGCGAGGTGTCATGGCCGCTGGTGTACGGCGTGGTGGTGGACCTGCTGGGCTCTGACCTCGTCCACAGATACGTTGGCATGGAGGGATACTCCAGATACGACTCTCCATTCACTCTCACCAG